>NC_048577.1:3721228-3723728 GCF_013265735.2 Oncorhynchus mykiss
ACTAGTTAAATATACACACACTAGTTAAATATACACACACTAGTTAAATATACACACACACTAGTTAAATATACACACACTAGTTAAATACACACACACACTAGTTAAATATACACACACTAGTTAAATATACACACACACTAGTTAAATATACACACACACTAGTTAAATATACACACACACTAGTTAAATATACACACACACTAGTTAAATATACACACACTAGTTAAATATACACACACTAGTTAAATATATACACACACTAGTTATATATACACACACACTAGTTAAATATACACACACACTAGTTAAATATACACACACTAGTTAAATATACACACACTAGTTAAATATACACACACTAGTTATATACACACACACACTAGTTAAATACACACACACACTAGTTAAATACACACACACACTAGTTAAATATACACACACTAGTTAAATATACACACACTAGTTATATACACACACTAGTTATATACACACACACACTAGTTATATACACACACACACTAGTTAAATATACACACACTAGTTAAATATACACACACACTAGTTAAATATACACACACACTAGTTAAATATACACACACTAGTTAAATATACACACACTAGTTAAATATACACACACTAGTTAAATATACACACACTAGTTAAATATACACACACTAGTTAAATATACACACACTAGTTATATATACACACACACTAGTTAAATATACACACACACTAGTTAAATATACACACACACTAGTTAAATATACACACACTAGTTAAATATACACACACTAGTTATATACACACACACTAGTTATATACACACACACACTAGTTATATACACACACACACTAGTTAAATACACACACACTAGTTAAATACACACACACACTAGTTATATACACACACACACTAGTTAAATACACACACACACTAGTTAAATACACACACACACTAGTTATATACACACACACACTAGTTATATACACACACACACTAGTTAAATACACACACACACTAGTTAAATACACACACACACTAGTTATATACACACACACACTAGTTAAATACACACACACACTAGTTAAATACACACACACACTAGTTAAATACACACACACACTAGTTAAATACACATACACACTAGTTATATACACACACACACTAGTTAAATACACATACACACTAGTTAAATACACACACACACTAGTTAAATACACACACACACAAGTTATATACACACACACTAGTTATATACACACAAACGGTGTGACGTGATTTGTTCATTTATTTCTGTCGCCCAATTACAAACTGTCGCGTAAAGACCCTCTTTGCGTCGTCCAATCAGAAGAAGCCATAACAGGAAGTGTCGTTGATATATTTCCTGTTTCTGTCCATCATCCAGGAAGTACATCTTTAGTTTCCATGACAGCATGCAGCGTCTGATTTTCATGGGTCTGCTGCAGTTTGGCCCGGTGGAGAAGTTCCAAGACAAAGACCAGGTATCTCTTCTAGCACAAACACATCAATTACACATGTCAAGTCCACTATATGGGGTACTTCGAGCGGTCGTGGACCGGTTCCACACGGACCTTTAGGTGTGCAAAGGCGCTGTGTGAACGCTGTGGGGTCCTGTGCCTTATATAATGTCAGAAAGCCTCCGTCCGTCTCGTCTCTGCTTCCACTCTCAGCGGAGCTTCCTTGAAGTGTCAGGTTTCAGAACCCAGATTTGCATAGGGAGTGATGTCACGTTTTCTGGCCAATCCAGATAAGGAATAGTGTCAGGTTTCAGAACCCAGATTTGCACAGGGAGTGATGTCACGTTTTCTGGCCAATCCAGATAAAGAATAGATTTCCTCTTGCTCTGTACCAGCCAATGGTGTGACGGCAGATGAACGGTGACCCGTCTGGCGAGTCCAACCATTATGGTCTCATCATGGTGTGATATTCTCAGACAGATTTGGAGCTTCACGACTCAAACAAAATACTAAATGATTTCCTATAATTTTTTTTAACAAGAATACGTCCTCTAAGAGAGACAAATCACGTTGTGCTTAAAGCTGAAGTTATAACGAGTCTGCACGCGTCTCCAATCAAATTGTATTTGTCACCTGTACTGAATACAACAGGTGTAGTAGACCTTACAGTGAAATGCTGAATACAACAGGTGTAGTAGACCTTACAGTGAAATGCTGAATACAACAGGTGTAGTAGACCTCACAGTGAAATGCTGAATACAACAGGTGTAGTAGACCTTACAGTGAAATGCTGCATACAACAGGTGTAGTAGACCTTACAGTGAAATGCTGAATACAACAGGTGTAGTAGACCTTACAGTGAAATGCTGCATACAACAGGTGTAGTAGACATTACAGTGAAATGCTGAATACAACAGGTGTAGTAGACCTCACAGTGAAATGCTGAATACAACAGGTGTAGTAGACCTTACAGTGAAATGCTGAATACAACAGGTGTAGTAGACCTTACAGTGAA
>NC_048577.1:3728728-3738728 GCF_013265735.2 Oncorhynchus mykiss
CACACACACACACACTAAAACACACACACACACACACTCAAACACACACACTAAAACACTCACACACCCACACTAAAACACACACACACACACACTCAAACACACACACTAAAACACTCACACACCCACACTAAAACACACTCACACACTAAAACACACTCACACACACACTAAAACACACACTAAAACACTCACACACCCACACTAAAACACACACCCACACTAAAACACACATACACACAAATAAATCATTATTGTGATGTTGTCTATAGAAATATAAATAATCTCAACTTTCAGTACTCTAGAACTGTAAGCCTTTCAGTGCTCTAGAACTGTAAGCCTTTCAGTACTCTAGAACTGTAAACCTTTCAGTGCTCTAGAATTGTAAGCCTTTCAGTGCTCTAGAACTGTAAGCCTTTCAGTACTCTAGAATTGTAAGCCTTTCAGTGCTCTAGAACTGTAAGCCTTTCAGTGCTCTAGAACTGTAAGCCTTTCAGTGCTCTAGAATTGTAAGCCTTTCAGTGCTCTAGAACTGTAAGCCTTTCAGTGCTCTAGAACTGTAAGCCTTTCAGTGCTCTAGAACTGTAAGCCTTTCAGTGCTCTAGAACTGTAAGCCTTTCCAGTGCTCTAGAACTGTAAACCTTTCCAGTGCTCTAGAATTGTAAGCCTTTCAGTGCTCTAGAACTGAAAGCCTTTCAGTGCTCTAGAACTGTAAGCCTTTCCAGTGCTCTAGAACTGTAAGCCTTTCAGTGCTCTATAACTGTAAACCTTTCCAGTGCTCTAGAATTGTAAGCCTTTCAGTACTCTAGAATTGTAAGCCTTTCAGTGCTCTAGAACTGTAAGCCTTTCAGTGCTCTAGAACTGTAAGCCTTTCAGTACTCTAGAACTGTAAACCTTTCAGTGCTCTAGAACTGTAAGCCTTTCAGTACTCTAGAACTGTAAACCTTTCAGTGCTCTAGAACTGTAAGCCTTTCAGTACTCTAGAACTGTAAGCCTTTCAGTGCTCTAGAACTGTAAGCCTTTCAGTGCTCTAGAACTGTAAGCCTTTCCAGTGCTCTAGAATTGTAAGCCTTTCCAGTGCTCTAGAATTGTAAGCCTTTCCAGTGCTCTAGAACTGTAAGTGGTGAATATATTGTGTTCTAGAGCAACAACCAGTACGAGTCCAGTAACACCGTGAGACTGAATAGTCTACTGACCAAACATGTGACCATGGATAGAGGTGAGTTACACACTCCTGTCTGTGTTTTCACATCTATACACGCTCACCGGTCAGTTTATTAGGTACACCGCCCCATTCACCTAAATGGATCGCTCCTATCGACCTTCATTCACGTGGCCGTGGCTTGTGATATAAAGCAGGCAGACAGGCATCAAGGCATTCAGTTACTGTTTGATTGACGGTGTGGATGGGCAAAATAAGTGACCTAAGCGACTATGAGCGTGGTGTGATCGTCAGTGCCAGGCGCTCCAGATCCAGTACCTCAGAAAAGTCTGCCCTCCTGGGCTTTTCACACACGACAGTGTCTAGGGTTTACTGAGAATGGTGTGACAAACAGAACAACATCCAGTCAGCGGCAGTCCTGTGAGAGAAAACAGCTCTCTGATGAGAGGTGGAAGGAGAATGACAAGAATCGGGCCGGGCGCAGTGCGCGCTAAAAAGGTGAGCTCTACCATCAGTCCCGTGTCATGCCAACAGTATAGCATCCTGAGACCATTCATGTGTGGGGTTGCTTCTCAGCCAAGGGAGTGGGCTCACTCACAATGTTGCCTAAGAACACAGCCATGAATAAAGAATGGTACCAACACATCCTCCGAGAGCAACTTCTCCCAACCATCCAGGAACAGTTTGGTGACGAACAATGCCTTTTCCAGCATGATGGAGCACCTTGCCATAAGGCAAAAGTGATAACTAGGTGGCTCAGGGAACAAAACATCAATATTTTGGGTCCATGGCCAAGAAACTCCCCAGACCTTAATCCCATTGAGAACTTGGTCAATTCTCAAGAGGCGGGTGGACAAACAAAAACCCACAAATTCTGACAAACTCCAAGCATTGATTATGCAAGAATGGGCTGCCATCAGTCAGGATGTGGCCCAGAAGTTAATTGACAGCATGCCAGGGCGGATTGCAGAGGTCTTGACAAAGAAGGGTCAACACTGCAAATATTGACACTGCATCAACTTCATGTAATTGTAAATAAAAACCTTTGACACTTATGAAATGCTTGTAATTATACTTCAGTATCCATAGTAACATCTGACTAAAATATCTGAAGACACTGAAGCAGCAAACTTTGTGGAAATTAATATTTGTGTCATTCTCAAAACTTTTGGCCACGACTGTATGTTGTTGTGTGGTCTGTGAGAGCCAGAAATCTTGCTTGTTTGTAGGTGACCAAATACTTATTTTCCACCATAATTTGCAAATAAATTCATAAAAAATCCTACAATTTTTTTTCTTCTCATTTTGCCTGTCATAGTTGAAGTGTACCTATGATGAAAATTACAGGCCTCTCTCATCTTTTTAAGTGGGAGAACTTGCACAATTGGTGGCTGACTAAATACTTTTTTGCCCCACTGTATATGTTGATGCGGAGGGGATGTTGTTGTGTGGATGTGTAGGGTATATGTTGATGTGGAGGAGATGTTGTTGTGTGGATGTGTAGGGTATGTTGATGCGGAGGGGATGTTGTTGTGTGGATGGGATGTTGAGACCAGCTTGGTTTGGGTAGGCAAGGATGTCTTCACTATTATTCCACTATGTAGAAAACAGTAAACATAAAGAAAAACCCTTGAATTAGAAGTTGTGTCCAAACTTTTAACTGGTACTGTGTGTGTGTGTGTGTGTGTGTGTGTGTGTGTGTGTGTGTGTGTGTGTGTGTGTGTGTGTATCTCTGTGTCCCCTGAAGGCCCCAAGTTCCCCGGGCCCCAGTCCTCTAAGCAGGGGGTCCCAGCAGGGTTGAGGTTGGAGGAGGTCCACATCTCCACTGAGCCGTCCAGTAGGAACCGGCTGGTTAAAGGAGGGAAGAAGCAGAAGAGGAAGAGAACCATTAAACTGAAAAAACAGGCCAAAACACCACAGAAGAAGAAGAAGAAAGGTGGGTCCAGACACACCAGGCCAAAACACCACAGAAGAAGAAGAAGAAAGGTGGGTCCAGACACACAGGTCAAAACACCACAGAAGAAGAAAGGTGGGTCCAGACACACAGGTCAAAACACCACAGAAGAAGAAAGGTGGGTCCAGACACACTGGTCAAAACACCACAGAAGAAGAAAGGTGGGTCCAGACACACAGGTCAAAACACCACAGAAGAAGAAAGGTGGGTCCAGACACACAGGTCAAAACACCACAGAAGAAGAAAGGTGGGTCCAGACACACTGGTCAAAACACCACAGAAGAAGAAAGGTGGGTCCAGACACACAGGTCAAAACACCACAGAAGAAGAAAGGTGGGTCCAGACACACAGGTCAAAACACCACAGAAGAAGAAAGGTGGGTCCAGACACACTGGTCAAAACACCACAGAAGAAGAAAGGTGGGTCCAGACACACAGGTCAAAACACCACAGAAGAAGAAAGGTGGGTCCAGACACACTGGTCAAAACACCACAGAAGAAGAAAGGTGGGTCCAGACACACAGGTCAAAACACCACAGAAGAAGACAGGTGGGTCCAGACACACAGGTCAAAACACCACAGAAGAAGAAAGGTGGGTCCAGACACACTGGTCAAAACACCACAGAAGAAGAAAGGTGGGTCCAGACACACAGGTCAAAACACCACAGAAGAAGACAGGTGGGTCCAGACACACAGGTCAAAACACCACAGAAGAAGAAAGGTGGGTCCAGACACACTGGTCAAAACACCACAGAAGAAGAAAGGTGGGTCCAGACACACAGGTCAAAACACCACAGAAGAAGAAAGTGCTGAGACGAGGGTTAGATTATAACAAAGCATTTCACAGTTTTGTTTTATATTTTTAATGCATTATGTGGGTTGAAAACTGTAACGAAAACTATTAATACAAGTCCCGTTGTGGTTGGCCTCCTGAGTGGCGCGGCGGCCTAAGGCACTGCGTCTGGGCGGCCTAAGGCACTGCGTCTGGGCGGCCTAAGGCACTGCGTGCGTCTCAGGCGTCACTACAGATCCCAGGCTGTGTCGCAGGCTGCCGTGACCCGGGAGGCACAATCGGCCCAACGTTTTCTGGTTAGGGGAGGGTTTGGCCGCCCGGGATGATAATTGTAGTGTGTGTGTGTGTGTGTGTGTTTGTGCAGTCGAGGTTAGAAAGCGGCCCCCAGTCCATGATGCAGCAGACCACAAAGCTCTGATGATGATGACCAGACAGAGAGTAACATGGAGCGTCAGCGAGGACTCTGTACTCATCCTCTGTAGAGTCGCTTCCCACTTCCTGAACCGCAAGGTAGACACACACACTGGCACACGCTCACTTCTCACTTCCTGAACTGTAAGGTAGACACACACACTGGCACACGCCCACTTCCTGAACAGCAAGGTAGACACACACACTGGCACACGCTCACTTCCTGAACCGCAAGGTAGACACACACACTGGCACACGCCCACTTCCTGAACAGCAAGGTAGACACACACACTGGCACACGCCCACTTCCTGAACAGCAAGGTAGACACACACACTGGCACACGCCCACTTCACACTTCCTGAACAGCAAGGTAGACACACACACTGGCACACGCCCACTTCCTGAACAGCAAGGTAGACACACACACTGGCACACGCCCACTTCTCATGATATGAAGTGGTGTCACACTTCAACATCTCTGTCAACAGCTCTGTCTCTCTGGTCTTTCTCTCTGTCTCTCTCTCTCTCTATGTCTCTCTGGTCTTTCTCTCTCTCTCTCTCTCTCTCTCTCTCTCTCTCTCTCTGTCTCTCTCTGTTTCTCTTGTCTCTCTGGTCTTTCTCTCTGTTTCTCTTGTCTCTCTGGTCTTTCTCTCTGTCTCTCTCTCTCTGTCTCTCTGGTCTTTCTCTCTGTCTCTCTCTCTCTGTCTCTCTGGTCTTTCTCTCTCTCTCTCTCTCTCTGTCTCTCTGGTCTTTCTCTCTCTCTCTCTCTCTCTCTCTCTCTCTGTCTCTCTGGTCTTTCTCTCTCTCTCTCTCTCTCTCTCTCTCTGTCTCTCTGGTCTTTCTCTCTCTCTGTCTCTCTGGTCTCTCTCTCTCTCTCTCTGGTCTCTCTCTCTCTGGTCTCTCTCTCTCTCTCTCTCTCTCTCTGGTCTCTCTCTCTGTCTCTCTCTGGTCTCTCTCTCTGTCTCTCTCTGGTCTCTCTCTCTGTCTCTCTGGTCTCTCTCTCTCTCTCTCTGGTCTCTCTCTCTCTCTGGTCTCTCTCTCTCTCTGGTCTCTCTCTCTGTCTCTCTCTGGTCTCTCTCTCTGTCTCTCTCTGTCTCTCTCTGTCTCTCTCTCTCTCTGGTCTCTCTCTCTGTCTCTCTCTCTCTGTCTGTCTGTCTCTGTCTGTCTCTCTCTGTCTGTCTGTCTCTCTCTGTCTGTTTCTCTCTCTCTCTGTCTCTCTCTCTCTCTGTCTCTCTCTGTCTCTCTCCCGCTGTCTGTCTCCAGCTCAAGGTTCTGTTGTCTTGTAGTCCTGGTTCTGCTGGTTCTACTCTGTGTGTATTAGAACTCTGTGTGTTGTAGCTCCGCAGGCCCTTCGTCCCGTGGTGTGTAGTGAGGGATCTGCTCCACGCAGAGTTTGAAGAGTCTCTGGATAAAACCTCTCCGTCTGTTGGACGACGATCACGTTACATACTGAAGAACCCACAGACACACCTCAACTACAAGTACGTTACAACACACACTATCTAAACCCACAGACACACCTCAACTACAAGTACGTTAACACACTATCTAAACCCACAGACATACCTCAACTACAAGTACGTTACACACTATCTAAACCCACAGACACACCTCAACTACAAGTACGTTACAACACACACTATCTAAACCCACAGACACACCTCAACTACAAGTACGTTACAACACACACTATCTAAACCCACAGACACACCTCAACTACAAGTACGTTACAACACACACTATCTAAACCCACAGACACACCTCAACTACAAGTACGTTACAACACACACTATCTAAACCCACAGACATACCTCAACTACAAGTACGTTACACACTATCTAAACCCACAGACACACCTCAACTACAAGTACGTTACAACACACACTATCTAAACCCACAGACACACCTCAACTACAAGTACGTTACAACACACACTATCTAAACCCACAGACACACCTCAACTACAAGTACGTTACAACACACACTATCTAAACCCACAGACACACCTCAACTACAAGTACGTTACAACACACACTATCTAAACCCACAGACACACCTCAACTACAAGTACGTTACAACACACACTATCTAAACCCACAGACACACCTCAACTACAAGTACGTTACAACACACACTATCTAAACCCACAGACACACCTCAACTACAAGTACGTTACAACACACACTATCTAAACCCACAGACACACCTCAACTACAAGTACGTTACAACACACACTATCTAAACCCACAGACACACCTCAACTACAAGTACGTTACAACACACACTATCTAAACCCACAGACACACCTCAACTACAAGTACGTTACAACACACACTATCTAAACCCACAGACACACCTCAACTACAAGTACGTTACAACACACACTATCTAAACCCACAGACACACCTCAACTACAAGTACGTTACAACACACACTATCTAAACCCACAGACACACCTCAACTACAAGTACGTTACAACACACACTATCTAAACCCACAGACACACCTCAACTACAAGTACGTTACAACACACACTATCTAAACCCACAGACACACCTCAACTACAAGTACGTTACAACACACACTATCTAAACCCACAGACACACCTCAACTACAAGTACGTTACAACACACACTATCTAAACCCACAGACACACCTCAACTACAAGTACGTTAACACACTATCTAAACCCACAGACACACCTCAACTACAAGTACGTTACAACACACACTATCTAAACCCACAGACACACCTCAACTACAAGTACGTTACAACACACACTATCTAAACCCACAGACACACCTCAACTACAAGTACGTTACAACACACACTATCTAAACCCACAGACACACCTCAACTACAAGTACGTTACAACACACACTATCTAAACCCACAGACACACCTCAACTACAAGTACGTTACAACACACACTATCTAAACCCACAGACACACCTCAACTACAAGTACGTTACAACACACACTATCTAAACCCACAGACACACCTCAACTACAAGTACGTTACAACACACACTATCTAAACCCACAGACACACCTCAACTACAAGTACGTTACAACACACACTATCTAAACCCACAGACATACCTCAACTACAAGTACGTTACACACTATCTAAACCCACAGACACACCTCAACTACAAGTACGTTACATACTGAAGAACCCACAGACATACCTCAACTACAAGTACGTTACATACTGAAGAACCCACAGACATACCTCAACTACAAGTGCGTTACAACACACACTATCTAAACCCACAGACACACCTCAACTACAAGTACGTTACACACTATCTAAACCCACAGACACACCTCAACTACAAGTACGTTACATACTGAAGAACCCACAGACACACCTCAACTACAAGTACGTTACAACACTCACTATCTAAACCCACAGACACACCTCAACTACAAGTACGTTACAACACACACTATCTAAACCCACAGACACACCTCAACTACAAGTACGTTACATACTGAAGAACCCACAGACACACCTCAACTACAAGTACGTTACAACACTCACTATCTAAACCCACAGACACACCTCAACTACAAGTACGTTACACACTATCTAAACCCACAGACACACCTCAACTACAAGTACGTTACAACACACACTATCTAAACCCACAGACACACCTCAACTACAAGTACGTTACAACACACACTATCTAAACCCACAGACACACCTCAACTACAAGTACGTTACACACTATCTAAACCCACAGACACACCTCAACTACAAGTACGTTACACACTATCTAAACCCACAGACACACCTCAACTACAAGTACGTTACAACACACACTATCTAAACCCACAGACACACCTCAACTACAAGTACGTTACAACACACACTATCTAAACCCACAGACACACCTCAACTACAAGTACTTTACAACACACACTATCTAAACCCACAGACACACCTCAACTACAAGTACGTTACAACACACACTATCTAAACCCACAGACACACCTCAACTACAAGTACGTTACAACACACACTATCTAAACCCACAGACACACCTCAACTACAAGTACGTTACAACACACACTATCTAAACCCACAGACACACCTCAACTACAAGTACGTTACAACACACACTATCTAAACCCACAGACACACCTCAACTACAAGTACGTTACAACACACACTATCTAAACCCACAGACACACCTCAACTACAAGTACGTTAACACACTATCTAAACCCACAGACATACCTCAACTACAAGTACGTTACACACTATCTAAACCCACAGACACACCTCAACTACAAGTACGTTACAACACACACTATCTAAACCCACAGACACACCTCAACTACAAGTACGTTACAACACACACTATCTAAACCCACAGACACACCTCAACTACAAGTACGTTACAACACACACTATCTAAACCCACAGACACACCTCAACTACAAGTACGTTACAACACACACTATCTAAACCCACAGACACACCTCAACTACAAGTACGTTACAACACACACTATCTAAACCCACAGACATACCTCAACTACAAGTACGTTACACACTATCTAAACCCACAGACACACCTCAACTACAAGTACTTTAACGTGTACGCCTTCTCAAGGTTACTGTCTGTAATGGACACGCTGTGTTGATCTGTAATGGACACGCTGCGTTGACACGCTGCGTTGATCAGTAATGGACACGCTGTGTTGATCTGTAATGGACACGCTGTGTTGATCTGTAATGGACACGCTGTGTTGATCTGTAATGGACACGCTGTGTTGATCTGTAATGGACACGCTGTGTTGTCCTGTAGGATCTGTCTGGCGGAGGTGTACCAGGACAAGCCTCTGATAGCGAAACTACAGGGAAGGAAACATGACCCCAACGACCCCAAGGTAACACACACACACACCACCCGTCTGTTCACGACCCCAAGGTAACACACACACACCACCCGTCTGTTCACAACCCCAACGACCCCAAGGTAACACACACACCACCCGTCTGTTCACAACCCCAACGACCCCAAGGTAACACACACACACACCACCCGTCTGTTTACAACCCCAACGACCCCAACGACCCCAAGGTAACACACACACACACCACCCGTCTGTTTACAACCCCAACGACCCCAACGACCCCAAGGTAACACACACACCACCCGTCTGTTCACGACCCCAAGGTAATACACACACACCACCCGTCTGTTCACAACCCCAACGACCCCAAGGTAACACACACACTGTTCACAACCCCAAGGTAACACACACACACACATTCATCTCATGAGTGAATTGGTTTTCAGTATTATATCTATTGAACAGATTGAGAGGTTGGGTCAGGGGGCAGACTGAGGTTGGGTCAGAGGGCAGGAGGTTGAGAGGTTGGGTCAGGGGGCAGTAGGTTGAGAGGTTGGGTCAGGGGGCAGTAGGTTGAGAGGTTGGGTCAGGGGGCAGTAGGTTGAGAGGTTGGGTCAGGGGGCAGTAGGTTGAGAGGTTGGGTCAGGGGGCAGTAGACTGAGGTTGGGTCAGGGGGCAGTAGATTGAGAGGTTGGGTCAGAGGGCAGTAGATTGAGAGGTTGGGTCAGGGGGCAGTAGATTGAGAGGTTGAGAGGTTGGGTCAGGGGGCAGCAGGTTGAGAGGTTGGGTCTGAGGGCAGTAGCTTGAGA
>NC_048577.1:3743728-3836228 GCF_013265735.2 Oncorhynchus mykiss
GTAACACTACTACGGGTTAGTAACACTACTACAGGGTAGTAACACTACAGGTTAGTAACACTACTACCGGGTAATAACACTACTAGTTACTACAGGTTAGTAACACTACTACAGGTTAGTAACACTACTACAGGTTAGTAACACTACTACCGGTAATAACACTACTAGCTACTACAGGTTAGTAACACTACTACAGGTTAGTAACACTACTACAGGGCAATAACACTACTAGTTACTACAGGTTAGTAACACTACTACAGGTTAGTAACACTACTACAGGGCAATAACACTACTAGTTACTACAGGTTAGTAACACTACTATAGGGTAGATACACTACTACAGGTTAGTAACACTACTACAGGGTAATAACACTACTAGTTACTACAGGTTAGTAACACTACTACAGGGTAATAACACTACTAGTTACTACAGGTTAGTAACACTACTACAGGTTAGTAACACTACTACAGGTTAGTAACACTACTACCGGTAATAACACTACTAGCTACTACAGGTTAGTAACACTACTACAGGTTAGTAACACTACTACCGGTAATAACACTACTAGTTACTACAGGTTAGTAACACTACTACAGGTTAGTAACACTACTACAGGGTAATAACACTACTAGCTACTACAGGTTAGTAACACTACTACAGGTTAGTAACACTACTACAGGTTAGTAACACTACTACCGGTAATAACACTACTAGCTACTACAGGTTAGTAACACTACTACAGGTTAGTAACACTACTATAGGGTAATAACACTACTAGTTACTACAGGTTAGTAACACTACTACAGGGTAATAACACTACTACAGGTTAGTAACACTACTACAGGGTAATAACAATATTAGTTACTACAGGTTAGTAACACTACTATAGGGTAATAACACTACTAGTTACTACAGGTTAGTAACACTACTACAGGGTAATAACACTACTACAGGTTAGTAACACTACTACAGGGTAATAACAATATTAGTTACTACAGGTTAGTAACACTACTACAGGTTAGTAACACTACTACAGGGTAATAACACTATTAGTTACTACAGGTTAGTAACACTACTACAGGGTAAAAACACTACTAGTTACTACAGGTTAGTAACACTACTACAGGGTAATAACACTATTAGTTACTACAGGTTAGTAACACTACTACAGGGTAGATACACTACTACAGGTTAGTAACACTACTACAGGGTAATAACACTACTACAGGGTAATAACACTATTAGTTACTACAGGTTAGTAACACTACTACAGGGTAATAGCACTACTACAGGGTAATAACACTACTAGCTACTACAGGTTAGTAACACTACTACAGGTTAGTAACACTACTACAGGGTAATAACACTACTAGTTACTACAGGTTAGTAACACTACTACAGGTTAGTAACACTACTACAGGGTAATAACACTACTAGTTACTACAGGTTAGTAACACTACTACAGGTTAGTAACACTACTACAGGTTAGTAACACTACTACAGTGTAACAACACTACTAGTTACTACAGGTTAGTAACACTACTACAGGTTAGTAACACTACTACTGGGTAACAGCACTACTAGTTACTACAGGTTAGTAACACTACTACAGGTTAGTAACACTACTACAGGGTAATAACACTACTAGTTACTACAGGTTAGTAACACTACTACAGTGTAACAACACTACTAGTTACTACAGGTTAGTAACACTACTACTGGGTAACAGCACTACTAGTTACTACAGGTTAGTAACACTACTACAGGTTAATAACACTACAATAGGGTAATAACACTAGTTACTACAGGTTAGTAACACTACTACTGGGTAATAACACTACTAGTTACTACAGGTTAGTAACACTACTACAGGTTAGTAACACTACTACAGGGTAATACCACTACTAGCTACTACAGGTTAGTAACACTACTACTGGGTAATAATATTACTAGCTACTACAGGTTAGTAACACTACTACAGGTTAGTAACACTACTACAGGTTAGTAACACTACTACAGGTTAGTAACACTACTACAGGTAATAACACTACTAGCTACTACAGGTTAGTAACACTACTACAGGTTAGTAACACTACTACAGGGCAATAACACTACTAGTTACTACAGGTTAGTAACACTACTACAGGTTAGTAACACTACTACAGGGTAATAACACTACTAGTTACTACAGGTTAGTAACACTACTACAGGTTAGTAACACTACTACAGGGTAATAACACTACTAGCTACTACAGGTTAGTAACACTACTATAGGGTAATAACACTACTAGTTACTACAGGTTAGTAACACTACTACAGGGTAATAACACTACTAGTTACTACAGGTTAGTAACACTACTACAGGGTAATAACACTACTAGTTACTACAGGTTAGTAACACTACTACAGGTTAGTAACACTACTACAGGGTAATAACACTACTAGCTACTACAGGTTAGTAACACTACTATAGGGTAATAACACTACTAGTTACTACAGGTTAGTAACACTACTACAGGGTAATAACACTACTAGCTACTACAGGTTAGTAACACTACTACAGGGTAGATACACTACTACAGGTTAGTAACACTACAGGGTAATAACACTACTAGTTACTACAGGTTAGTAACACTACTACAGGGTAATAGCACTACTAGTTACTACAGGTTAGTAACACTACTACAGGTTTGTAACACTACTACAGGGTAATAACACTACTAGCTACTACAGGTTTGTAACACTACTACAGGTTAGTAACACTACTACAGGGTAGATACACTACTACAGGTTAGTAACACTACAGGGTAATAACACTACTAGCTACTACAGGTTAGTAACACTACTACAGGGTAATAACACTACTAGCTACTACAGGTTAGTAACACTACTACTGGGTAATAACACTACTAGCTACTACAGGTTAGTAACACTACTACAGGTTAGTAACACTACTACCGGGTAACAACACTACTACAGGGTAATAACACTACTACAGGTTAGTAACACTACTACAGGTTAGTAACACTACTACAGGTCAGTAACACTACTACAGGGTAATAACACTATTAGCTACTACAGGTTAGTAACACTACTACAGGGTAGTAACACTAGTACAGCGTAATAACACTATTAGCTACTACAGGTTAGTAACACTACTACAGGGTAGTAACACTACTACAGGGTAATAACACTATTAGCTACTACAGGTTAGTAACACTACTACAGGGTAGTAACACTACTACAGGGTAGTAACACTACTACCGGGTAATAACACTACTAGCTACTACAGGTTAGTAACACTATTACAGGTTAGTAACACAACTACTCCTCTCTCCCTCACCACCTCCCACTCCCCCCCCCACTCTCCTCTCTCCCTCACCACCTCCCACTCCCCCCCCCCCCCCCACTCTCCTCTCTCCCTCACCACCTCCCACTCCCCCCCCACTCTCCTCTCTCCCTCACCACCTCCCACTCCCCTCCCCCCCACTCTCCTCTCTCCCTCACCACCTCCCACTCCCCCCCCACTCTCCTCTCTCCCTCACCACCTCCCACTCCCCCCCCCACTCTCCTCTCTCCCTCACCACCTCCCACTCCCCCCCCCCACTCTCCACTCTCCCCCCCACCCCCACTCTCCTCTCTCCCTCGCCACCCCCACTCTCCTCTCTCCCTCGCCACCTCCCACTCTCCCCCCCACTCTCCTCTCTCTCTCGCCACCTCCCACTCCCCCCCCCACACTCTCCTCTCTCCCTCGCCACCTCCCACTCCCCCCCCCACTCTCCTCTCTCCTGTAGGTGTTTTACATGGCGTCTGCCCACTGGTCTGTGTACAGAGGTGTTTGACTTCATGCAGGCCTTGAGTGAGAACGGGACTGGAGACAACCACCCTTCCACGGTCTTCATACACGAAGGAAAGGAGAAGAGGGAGAGCATGGAGAGAGGGGAGGTGGGCATGGAGAGAGGGGAGGTGGGCATGGAGAGAGGGGAGGTGGGCATGGAGAGAGGGGAGGTGGGCACGGAGAGAGGGGAGGTGGGCACGGAGAGAGGGGAGGTGGGCACGGAGAGAGGGGAGGTGGGCACGGAGAGAGAGGAGGTGGGCACGGAGAGAGGGGAGGTGGGCACGGAGAGAGGGGAGGTGGGCACGGAGAGAGGGGAGGTGGGCATGGAGAGAGAGAGAGGGGAGGAGAGAAGTGAGGAGAATATGGATAAGGAAAGAGGGGAGGAGGAGAGAGAAAAAGAGAAAGATGAAGATATGGAGACAGAAGACAGAGGGAAGAACACAGAGAACGAGCAATTGGAGGAGAACGAGGACAACGCGGCCCACAACCAAGTGGAAGAACAGGTCTCGTATTTTACCGTCCGTGGAGTTGAGTCTACCTCCGGGGACCCTGCCTCCTGTCCTCTCACCCAGACGGAGGAGCCGGAGTTGGGCCTTGACCCCTCTCTCCCTCTGGATCTCACTGAGGTGGGTTCAGTTCCCTTGTGGTTTGTACTATTTAATAGTGAAATGTTTCCTCTACAAAGCTGAAAATGCCAGTGCCACTTCCTAAACATAGCAGCAACTGTCTTCATATGTACTTTGTTCTAGCTCTGATGCTGATTCCTCTGTTCAGTTCACACACTGTTTAATTGGGTTTAATGAGATCCCCTGTATAAGATAACGGAGTTCATCAATGTTCCGTTAATTAAATCACGCGTTCTCCAGATGTTGCAGTTCTCTCTGGAGTCCCCGGGGGGCGCCACTCTGGCCTGTCTCAGTCTGATGACTCTGGGTCTGCTGTCAGTCCACGTCTCCATACCTGAACACATAGTGGTGTTGGACAGCACCATGGTGGACAATGAGGTGGTTAAGAGGTATACACACACCTACCTACACACACCTATACACCTACACACCTACACACACACACACCTACACACACACACACCTACACACACACACACCTACACACACACACACCTACACACACACACACCTACACACACACACACACACACACACACACACACACACACCTATACACACCTAAACACACCAGAACACACAGCTACACGCGCACACCCAACCCTTTCTCTGGCACTCCTTCTTTCTCTCTGTCTAAAATGAAAAGTTGTTTCTCCAAATTAGTTTTTCCTAGATCCATATTATTCTACAGTCCCCTATAGCCCCAGATCCATATTATTCTACAGTCCCCTATAGCCCCAGATCCATATTATTATACAGTCCCCTATAGCCCCAGATCCATATTATTATACTCTAGCCCAGATCCATATTATTATACAGTCCCCTATAGCCCCAGATCCATATTATTATACAGTCCCCTATAGCCCCAGATCCATATTATTCTACAGTCCCCTATAGCCCCAGATCCATATTATTCTACAGTCCCCTATAGCCCCAGATCCATATTATTCTACAGTCCCCTATAGCCCCAGATCCATATTATTCTACAGTCCCCTATAGCCCCAGATCCATATTATTATACAGTCCCCTATAGCCCCAGATCCATATTATTCTACAGTCCCCTATAGCCCCAGATCCATATTATTCTACAGTCCCCTATAGCCCCAGATCCATATTATTATACAGTCCCCTATAGCCCCAGATCCATATTATTATACTCTAGCCCAGATCCATATTATTATACAGTCCCCTATAGCCCCAGATCCATATTATTATACAGTCCCCTATAGCCCCAGATCCATATTATTATACAGTCCCCTATAGCCCCAGATCCATATTATTATACAGTCCCCTATAGCCCCAGATCCATATTATTATACAGTCCCCTATAGCCCCAGATCCATATTATTATACTCTAGCCCAGATCCATATTATTATACAGTCCCCTATAGCCCCAGATCCATAGTATTATACAGTCCCCTATAGCCCCAGATCCATATTATTATACAGTCCCCTATAGCCCCAGATCCATAGTATTATACAGTCCCCTATAGCCCCAGATCCATATTATTATACAGTCCCCTATAGCCCCAGATCCATATTATTATACAGTCCCCTATAGCCCCAGATCCATATTATTATACAGTCCCATATAGCCCCAGATCCATATTATTATACAGTCCCCTATAGCCCCAGATCCATATTATTATACAGTCCCCTATAGCCCCAGATCCATATTATTATACAGGCCCCTATAGCCCCAGATCCATATTATTATACTATAGCCCCAGATCCAGATTATTATACAGTTCCCTATAGCCCCAGATCCATGTTATTATACAGTCCCCTATAGTCCCAGATCCATATTATTATACAGTCCCCTATAGCCCCAGATCCATATTATTATACAGTCCCCTATAGCCCCAGATCCATATTAATTTACAGTCCCCTATAGCCCCAGATCCATATTATTATACAGTCCCCTATAGCCCCAGATCCATATTAATTTACAGTCCCCTATAGCCCCAGATCCATATTATTATACAGTCCCCTATAGCCCCAGATCCATATTATTATACAGTCCCCTATAGCCTCAGATCCATATTATTATACAGTCCCCTATAGCCCCAGATCCAGATTATTATACAGTTCCCTATAGCCCCAGATCCATGTTATTATACAGTCCCCTATAGCCCCAGATCCATATTATTATACAGTCCCCTATAGCCCCAGATCCATATTATTATACAGTCCCCTATAGCCCCAGATCCATATTATTATACAGTCCCATATAGCCCCAGATCCATATTATTATACAGTCCCCTATAGCCCCAGATCCATATTAATTTACAGTCCCCTATAGCCCCAGATCCATATTATTATACAGGCCCCTATAGCCCCAGATCCATATTATTATACAGGCCCCTATAGCCCCAGATCCATATTAATTTACAGTCCCCTATAGCCCCAGATCCATATTATTATACAGGCCCCTATAGCCCCAGATCCATATTATTATACAGGCCCCTATAGCCCCAGATCCATATTAATTTACAGTCCCCTATAGCCCCAGATCCATATTAATTTACAGTCCCCTATAGCCCCAGATCCATATTAATTTACAGTCCCCTATAGCCCCAGATCCATATTAATTTACAGTCCCCTATAGCCCCAGATCCATATTATTATACAGTCCCCTATAGCCCCAGATCCATATTATTATACAGTCCCCTATAGCCCCAGATCCATATTAATTTACAGTCCCCTATAGCCCCAGATCCATATTATTATACAGTCCCCTATAGCCCCAGATCCATATTAATTTACAGTCCCCTATAGCCCCAGATCCATATTATTATACAGTCCCCTAAAGCCCCAGATCCATATTATTATACAGTCCCCTAAAGCCCCAGATCCATATTAATTTACAGTCCCCTATAGCCCCAGATCCATATTATTATACAGTCCCCTATAGCCCCAGATCCATATTAATTTACAGTCCCCTATAGCCCCAGATCCATATTATTATACAGTCCCCTATAGCCCCAGATCCATATTAATTTACAGTCCCCTATAGCCCCAGATCCATATTATTATACAGTCCCCTATAGCCCCAGATCTATATTATTCTACAGTCCCCTATAGCCCCAGATCCATATTAATTTACAGTCCCTACTTATTTATTTGGACAGTGACGCTAAAACGTTTAATTTGGCCTCATACTCCAGCATTTTGGGATTTGAAAAAGTGTTTCATATAGTTATCAGTATTATATTAGCATCCTCATTAGCTGTGATTGTATTAGCATCCTCATTAGGGCGGCAGGGTAGCCTAGTGGTTAGAGTGTTGGACTAGTAACCGGAAAGTTGTAAGTTCAAACCCCCGAGCTGACAAGGTACAAATCTGTCGTTCTGCCCCTGAACAGGCAGTTAACCCACTGTTCCTAGGCCGTCATTGAAAATAAGAATTTGTTCTTAACTGACTTGCCTAGTTAAATAAAGGTAAAATAAAAATTAGCTGTGATTGTATTAGCATCCTCATTAGCTGTGATTGTATTAGCATCCTCATTAGCTGTGATTGTATTAGCATCCTCATTAGCTGTGATTGTATTAGCATCCTCATTAGCTGTGATTGTATTAGCATCCTCATTAGCTGTGATTGTATTAGCATCCTCATTAGCTGTGATTGTATTAGCATCCTCATTAGCTGTGATTGTATTAGCATCCTCATTAGCTGTGATTGTATTAGCATCCTCATTAGCTGTGATTGTATTAGCATCCTCATTAGCTGTGATTGTATTAGCATCCTCATTAGCTGTGGCGATTGCAGCAGCTACTCTTCCTGGGATCCGCACAGAACATGAAACATGACGACATACACAACATTACTAGACATTACAGGACAGAATTACATACATTTAAAATAAGACATACACTTTCAATACTCAACTCCCCTGACGTGAACAGTGCGGTGATTCATGAATCAGTTCACTCCTGGCTCAGTTCCCCTGACATGAACAGAGCGGGGATTCATGAATCAGCTCACTCCTGGCTCAGTTCCCCTGACATGAACAGAGCGGGGATTCATGACTCAGTTCACTCCTTGTTCCGTTCCCCTGATGTGAACAAAGCTACCTTGATATGTACAGGTACCTCCTGTAATGGGTATCATGGGGTAAAATGTAGTCAGATAACAGTTACCCCCTGTAATGGGTATCATGGGGTAAAATGTAGTCAGATAACAGTTACCCCCTGTAATGGGTATCATCGGGTTAAATGTAGTCAGATAACAGTTACCCCCTGTAATGGGTATCATGGGGTAAAATGTAGTCAGATAACAGTTACCCCCTGTAATGGGTCTCCTGGGGTAACATGTAGTCAGATAACAGTTACCCCCTGTAATGGGTCTCCTGGGGTAAAATGTAGTCAGATAACAGTTACCTCCTGTAATGGGTCTCCAGTGGGCGTGGCCAATGGAGTGGTCATGACTCAGTTCACTCCTTGTTCCGTTCCCCTGATGTGAACAAAGCTACCTTGATATGTACAGGTACCTCCTGTAATGGGTATCATGGGGTAAAATGTAGTCAGATAACAGTTACCCCCTGTAATGGGTCTCCTGGGGTAACATGTAGTCAGATAACAGTTGCCCCCTGTAATGGGTATCATGGGGTAAAATGTAGTCAGATAACAGTTACCCCCTGTAATGGGTCTCCTGGGGTAACATGTAGTCAGATAACAGTTACCCCCTGTAATGGGTCTCCTGGGGTAAAATGTAGTCAGATAACAGTTACCTCCTGTAATGGGTCTCCAGTGGGCGTGGCCAATGGAGTGGTCCAAATGCATACGTTTCCCTTCAAATGGGACGAGATGCATGAGGTGCTTTCATTTAAAAATGGTAAAACAGATAGAAACACCATGCTGGAGTATAGAGACACATCCACCATGCTGGACTATAGAGACACCATGCTGGACTATAGAGACACATCCACCATGCTGGAGTATAGAGACACATCCACCATGCTGGAGTATAGAGACACCATGCTGGAGTATAGAGACACATCCACCATGCTGGAGTATAGAGACACATCCACCATGCTGGAGTATAGAGACACATCCACCATGCTGGACTATAGAGACACATCCACCATGCTGGAGTATAGAGACACATCCACCATGCTGGAGTATAGAGACACATCCACCATGCTGGAGTATAGAGACACCACGCTGGAGTATAGAGACACATCCACCATGCTGGAGTATAGAGACACATCCACCATGCTGGAGTATAGAGACACATCCACCATGCTGGACTATAGAGACACCATGCTGGAGTATAGAGACACATCCACCATGCTGGACTATAGAGACACCATGCTGGACTATAGAGACACATCCACCATGCTGAAGTATAGAGACACATCCACCATGCTGGAGTATAGAGACACATCCACCATGCTGGAGTATAGAGACACATCCACCATGCTGGACTATAGAAACACATCCACCATGCTGGAGTATAGAGACACATCCACCATGCTGGAGTATAGAGACACATCCACCATGCTGGACTATAGAGACACATCCACCATGCTGGAGTATAGAGACACATCCACCATGCTGGAGTATAGAGACACCATGCTGGAGTATAGAGACACCATGCTGGAGTATAGAGACACCATGCTGGAGTATAGAGACACCATGCTGGAGTATAGAGACACATCCACCATGCTGGAGTATAGAGACACATCCACCATGCTGGAGTATAGAGACACCATGCTGGACTATAGAGACACATCCACCATGCTGGAGTATAGAGAGACCATGCTGGAGTATAGAGACACATCCACCATGCTGGACTATAGAGACACCATGCTGGACTATAGAGACACATCCACCATGCTGGAGTATAGAGACACATCCACCATGCTGGACTATAGAGACACATCCACCATGCTGGAGTATAGAGACACATCCACCATGCTGGAGTATAGAGACACATCCACCATGCTGGAGTATAGAGACACATCCACCATGCTGGACTATAGAGACACATCCACCATGCTGGAGTATAGAGACACATCCACCATGCTGGAGTATAGAGACACCATGCTGGAGTATAGAGACACATCCACCATGCTGGAGTATAGAGACACCATGCTGGACTATAGAGACACATCCACCATGCTGGAGTATAGAGAGACCATGCTGGAGTATAGAGACACATCCACCATGCTGGACTATAGAGACACCATGCTGGAGTATAGAGACACATCCACCATGCTGGAGTATAGAGACACATCCACCATGCTGGACTATAGAGACACCATGCTGGAGTATAGAGACACATCCACCATGCTGGAGTATAGAGACACATCCACCATGCTGGAGTATAGAGACACATCCACCATGCTGGACTATAGAGACACCATGCTGGACTATAGAGACACCATGCTGGACTATAGAGACACCATGCTGGAGTATAGAGACACCATGCTGGAGTATAGAGACACCATGCTGGAGTATAGAGACACCATGCTGGAGTATAGAGACACATCCACCATGCTGGAGTATAGAGACACATCCACCATGCTGGACTATAGAGACACCATGCTGGAGTATAGAGACACATCCACCATGCTGGAGTATAGAGACACCATGCTGGAGTATAGAGACACATCCACCATGCTGGAGTATAGAGACACCATGCTGGAGTATAGAGACACATCCACCATGCTGGAGTATAGAGACACCATGCTGGAGTATAGAGACACCATGCTGGAGTATAGAGACACCATGCTGGAGTATAGAGACACCATGCTGGAGTATAGAGACACCATGCTGGAGTATAGAGACACCATGCTGGAGTATAGAGACACCATGCTGGAGTATAGAGACACCATGCTGGAGTATAGAGACACCATGCTGGAGTATAGAGACACCATGCTGGAGTATAGAGACACCATGCTGGAGTATAGAGACACCATGCTGGAGTATAGAGACACCATGCTGGAGTATAGAGACACATCCACCATGCTGGAGTATAGAGACACCATGCTGGAGTATAGAGACACCATGCTGGAGAATAGAGACACATCCACCATGCTGGAGTATAGAGACACCATGCTGGACTATAGAGACACCATGCTGGAGTATAGAGACACCATGCTGGAGTATAGAGACACCACGCTGGAGTATAGAGACACCACGCTGGAGTATAGAGACACCACGCTGGAGTATAAAGACACCATGCTGGAGTATAGAGACACATCCACCATGCTGGAGTATAGAGACACATCCACCATGCTGGAGTATAGAGACACCATGCTGGAGTATAGAGACACCATGCTGGAGTATAGAGACACCATGCTGGAGTATAGAGACACCATGCTGGAGTATAGAGACACCATGCTGGAGTATAGAGACACCATGCTGGAGTATAGAGACACCATGCTGGAGTATAGAGACACCATGCTGGAGTATAGAGACACCATGCTGGAGTATAGAGACACCATGCTGGAGTATAGAGACACCATGCTGGACTATAGAGACACCATGCTGGACTATAGAGACACCATGCTGGACTATAGAGACACCATGCTGGAGTATAGAGACACATCCACCATGCTGGAGTATAGAGACACATCCACCATGCTGGAGTATAGAGACACCATGCTGGACTATAGAGACACCATGCTGGACTATAGAGACACCATGCTGGAGTATAGAGACACCATGCTGGAGTATAGAGACACCATGCTGGAGTATAGAGACACCATGCTGGAGTATAGAGACACATCCACCATGCTGGAGTATAGAGACACATCCACCATGCTGGACTATAGAGACACCATGCTGGAGTATAGAGACACATCCACCATGCTGGAGTATAGAGACACCATGCTGGAGTATAGAGACACATCCACCATGCTGGAGTATAGAGACACCATGCTGGAGTATAGAGACACATCCACCATGCTGGAGTATAGAGACACCATGCTGGAGTATAGAGACACCATGCTGGAGTATAGAGACACCATGCTGGAGTATAGAGACACCATGCTGGAGTATAGAGACACCATGCTGGAGTATAGAGACACCATGCTGGAGTATAGAGACACCATGCTGGAGTATAGAGACACCATGCTGGAGTATAGAGACACCATGCTGGAGTATAGAGACACCATGCTGGAGTATAGAGACACCATGCTGGAGTATAGAGACACATCCACCATGCTGGAGTATAGAGACACCATGCTGGAGTATAGAGACACCATGCTGGAGAATAGAGACACATCCACCATGCTGGAGTATAGAGACACCATGCTGGACTATAGAGACACCATGCTGGAGTATAGAGACACCACGCTGGAGTATAGAGACACCACGCTGGAGTATAGAGACACCACGCTGGAGTATAGAGACACCACGCTGGAGTATAAAGACACCATGCTGGAGTATAGAGACACATCCACCATGCTGGAGTATAGAGACACATCCACCATGCTGGAGTATAGAGACACCATGCTGGAGTATAGAGACACCATGCTGGAGTATAGAGACACCATGCTGGAGTATAGAGACACCATGCTGGAGTATAGAGACACCATGCTGGAGTATAGAGACACCATGCTGGAGTATAGAGACACCATGCTGGAGTATAGAGACACCACGCTGGAGTATAGAGACACCACGCTGGAGTATAGAGACACCACGCTGGAGTATAGAGACACCACGCTGGAGTATAGAGACACCACGCTGGAGTATAGAGACACCACGCTGGAGTATAAAGACACCACGCTGGACTATAGAGACACCATGCTGGACTATAGAGACACATCCACCATGCTGGAGTATAGAGACACATCCACCATGCTGGACTATAGAGACACATCCACCATGCTGGAGTATAGAGACACATCCACCATGCTGGAGTATAGAGACACATCCACCATGCTGGAGTATAGAGACACATCCACCATGCTGGAGTATAGAGACACCATGCTGGAGTATAGAGACACCATGCTGGACTATAGAGACACATCCACCATGCTGGAGTATAGAGACACATCCACCATGCTGGAGTATAGAGACACCATGCTGGAGTATAGAGACACCATGCTGGACTATAGAGACACATCCACCATGCTGGAGTATAGAGACACATCCACCATGCTGGAGTATAGAGACACATCCACCATGCTGGACTATAGAAACACATCCACCATGCTGGAGTATAGAGACACATCCACCATGCTGGACTATAGAAACACATCCACCATGCTGGAGTATAGAGACACATCCACCATGCTGGACTATAGAGACACATCCACCATGCTGGAGTATAGAGACACCATGCTGGAGTATAGAGACACATCCACCATGCTGGAGTATAGAGACACATCCACCATGCTGGACTATAGAGACACATCCACCACGCTGGAGTATAGAGACACATCCACCATGCTGGACTATAGAGACACCATGCTGGACTATAGAGACACATCCACCATGCTGGAGTATAGAGACACATCCACCATGCTGGACTATAGAGACACATCCACCATGCTGGAGTATAGAGACACATCCACCATGCTGGAGTATAGAGACACATCCACCATGCTGGACTATAGAGACACATCCACCATGCTGGAGTATAGAGACACATCCACCATGCTGGAGTATAGAGACACCACGCTGGAGTATAGAGACACATCCACCATGCTGGAGTATAGAGACACATCCACCATGCTGGAGTATAGAGACACCATGCTGGAGTATAGAGACACATCCAACATGCTGGACTATAGAGACACATCCACCATGCTGGACTATAGAGACACATCCACCATGCTGGAGTATAGAGACACCATGCTGGAGTATAGAGACACCATGCTGGAGTATAGAGACACCATGCTGGAGTATAGAGACACATCCACCAAATTCCAAGTTTCATCTTCCCAGTCCAAATAAGTAGGGGAGATCCATATTGTATTGTTCCATATTCTCATATTTACTGACGCCCTGTCTGTCTCTCTGCCCCTGTCTGTGTCTCTCTCTCTGCCCCTGTCTGTGTCTCTCTGCCCCCATCTGTGTCTCTCTCTGCCCCCGTCTGTGTCTCTCTCTCTGCCCCCATCTGTGTCTCTCTCTCTGCCCCCATCTGTGTCTCTCTCTCTACCCCCGTCTGTGTCTCTCTCTCTGCCCCCGTCTGTGTCTCTCTCTCTGCCCCCGTCTGTGTCTCTCTCTCTGCCCCCGTCTGTGTCTCTCTCTCTGCCCCGTCTGTGTCTCTCTCTCTGCCCCCATCTGTGTCTCTCTCTACCCCCGTCTGTGTCTCTCTCTCTGCCCCCGTCTGTCTCTCTCTCTCTCTCTGCCCCCGTCTGTGTCTCTCTCTCTCTCTCTGCCCCCGTCTGTCTCTCTCTGCCCCCGTCTGTGTCTCTCTCTCTCTCTGCCCCCGTCTGTCTCTCTCTCTCTCTCTGCCCCCGTCTGTCTCTCTCTCTTTGTCTCTTCTCTCAGTATCTCAGTGCTGGCTGAGGATGATGATGAAGAAGAGGAGAACGAGGGGCGGAGGGGGATCGAGGTGAGGGCTCACAAGGCGTCCCACACCAAGTACCTGATGATGCGTGGATACTGCGTTCCCGGGATCGTCAACCTCCGAAACCTCAACACCAACGATAGTATCGTGGTGGAATCGTGCACCATGAGACTATATCTACGACACACACCTGTGCACACACTGTTTATTACCCAGGGTAGGTACACACACCTGTACACACACTGTTTATTACCCAGGGTAAGTACACACACCTGTGCACACACTGTTTATTACCCAGGGTAGGTACACACCTGTACACACACTGTTTACTACCCAGGGTAGGTACGCACACCTGTACACACACTGTTTATTACCCAGGGTAGGTACACACACTGTTTACTACCCAGGGTAGGTACACACACCTGTACACACACTGTTTATTACCCAGGGTAGGTACACACACCTGTACACACACTGTTTATTACCCAGGGTAGGTACACACACCTGTACACACACTGTTTATTACCCAGGGTAGGTACACACACTGTTTATTACCCAGGGTAGGTACACACACCTGTACACACACTGTTTATTACCCAGGGTAGGTACACACACTGTTTATTACCCAGGGTAGGTACACACACTGTTTATTACCCAGGGTAGGTACACACACCTGTACACACACTGTTTACTACCCAGGGTAGGTACACACCTGTACACACAGCTGTACACACACCTAAACACACACACAACACATAAGAATTCTCTCTCTCTCTCTCTCTCTCACCCTCCTCTCTCCCTCGTCTCTCTCTCCCCCTCCCTCGCCCTCCTCTCTCCCTCATCTCTCTTCCCCTCCCTCGCCCTCCTCTCTCCCTCATCTCTCTCTCCCCCTCCCTCACCCTACTCTCTCCCTCATCTCTCTCTCCCCCTCCCTCGCCCTCATCTCTCTCTTCCCCTCCCTCACCCTCCTCTCTCTCCCTCATCCTCTCTCTCCTCCTCTCAGACTCTCCTCCCATAGACTTCTCCAGACATGGTCCCTCTCTCCTCCCCTCTTTACTCTCCCATTCCCTCAGAGCCCATCCCTCCTCCTCCTCCTCTCCCTCCTCCTCCCCCCTCCCGTTCTCCCCCTCCTCCTCCGTAGAGGTGTGTGAGGGGCGTCTGGTGACTCAGAGAGGGTATAGCCCAGAGGACATTGGTGCTGTGGCAGAGCTCAGAGCAACGCTGGAGAGACACGGAGCCTTCGGATTGGACAGGCGGGACCTGGTGACATCACACACACACCTGGCCGACCCGAGAGACGGACGTACCAGAGGTCTGCAGCGGTACATACAGGTAGAGACACTGAAACAACATACAGGTAGAGACACTGAAACAGAACATACAGGTAGAGACACTGAAACAGAACATACAGGTAGAGACACTGAAACAGAACATACAGGTAGAGACACTGAAACACACTGAAACAGAACATACAGGTAGAGACACTGAAACAGAACATACAGGTAGAGACACTGAAACACACTGAAACAGAACATACAGGTAGAGACACACTGAAACAGAACATACAGGTAGAGACACTGAAACAGAACATACAGGTAGAGACACACTGAAACACACTGAAACAGAACATACAGGTAGAGACACACTGAAACAACATACAGGTAGAGACACTGAAACAGAACATACAGGTAGAGACACTGAAACAGAACATACAGGTAGAGACACTGAAACAGAACATACAGGTAGAGACACTGAAACACACTGAAACAGAACATACAGGTAGAGACACACTGAAACAGAACATACAGGTAGAGACACTGAAACAGAACATACAGGTAGAGACACACTGAAACACACTGAAACAGAACATACAGGTAGAGACACACTGAAACACACTGAAACAGAACATACAGGTAGAGAGAGACACACTGAAACAGAACATACAGGTAGAGACACTGAAACAGAACATACAGGTAGAGACACTGAAACAGAACATACAGGTAGAGACACTGAAACACACTGCTGAAACAGAACATACAGGTAGAGACGCACTGAAACAGAACATACAGGTAGAGACACTGAAACAGAACATACAGGTAGAGACACACTGAAACACACTGAAACAGAACATACAGGTAGAGACACTGAAACAGAACATACAGGTAGAGACACTGAAACAGAACATACAGGTAGAGACACTGAAACAGAACATACAGGTAGAGACACTGAAACACACTGAAACAGAACATACAGGTAGAGACACCTGAAACAGAACATACAGGTACTCTCCTCTCTCTCCTGAGACGCACTGAAACACACTGAAACAGAACATACAGGTAGAAACGCACTGAAACAGAACATACAGGTAGAGACACTGAAACAGAACATACAGGTAGAGACGCTGAAACAGAACATACAGGTAGAGACGCACTGAAACAGAACATACAGGTAGAGACGCACTGAAACAGAACATACAGGTAGAGACACACTGAAACAGAACATACAGGTAGAGACACTGAAACAGAACATACAGGTAGAGACACACTGAAACACACTGAAACAGAACATACAGGTAGAGACACTGAAACAGAACATACAGGTAGAGAGACACTGAAACAGAACATACAGGTAGAAACGCACTGAAACGCACTGAAACAGAACATACAGGTAGAGACACTGAAACAGAACATACAGGTAGAGACACTGAAACACACTGAAACAGAACATACAGGTAGAGAGAGACACACTGAAACAGAACATACAGGTAGAGACACTGAAACAGAACATACAGGTAGAGACGCACTGAAACACACTGAAACAGAACATACAGGTAGAGACACTGAAACAGAACATACAGGTAGAGACGCACTGAAACACACTGAAACAGAACATACAGGTAGAGACACTGAAACAGAACATACAGGTAGAGACACACTGAAACACACTGAAACAGAACATACAGGTAGAGACACTGAAACAGAACATACAGGTAGAGACACTGAAACAGAACATACAGGTAGAGACACTGAAACAGAACATACAGGTAGAGAGACTGAAACAGAACATACAGGTAGAGACACTGAAACAGAACATACAGGTAGAGACACTGAAACAGAACATACAGGTAGAGAGACTGAAACAGAACATACAGGTAGAGACACTGAAACACACTGAAACAGAACATACAGGTAGAGACACTGAAACAGAACATACAGGTAGAGACACACTGAAACACACTGAAACAGAACATACAGGTAGAGACACCTGAAACAGAACATACAGGTACTCTCCTCTCTCTCCTGAGACGCACTGAAACACACTGAAACAGAACATACAGGTAGAGACACTGAAACAGAACATACAGGTAGAAACGCACTGAAACAGAACATACAGGTAGAGACACTGAAACAGAACATACAGGTAGAGACACTGAAACACACTGAAACAGAACATACAGGTAGAGACACTGAAACAGAACATACAGGTAGAGACACTGAAACAGAACATACAGGTAGAGACACTGAAACAGAACATACAGGTAGAGACACTGAAACACACTGAAACAGAACATACAGGTAGAGACACTGAAACAGAACATACAGGTAGAGACGCACTGAAACACACTGAAACAGAACATACAGGTAGAGACACTGAAACAGAACATACAGGTAGAGACACTGAAACACACTGAAACAGAACATACAGGTAGAGACACTGAAACAGAACATACAGGTAGAGACACTGAAACACACTGAAACAGAACATACAGGTAGAGACACTGAAACAGAACATACAGGTAGAGACACTGAAACAGAACATACAGGTAGAGACACTGAAACAGAACATACAGGTAGAGACACTGAAACAGAACATACAGGTAGAGACACTGAAACACACTGAAACAGAACATACAGGTAGAGACACTGAAACAGAACATACAGGTAGAGACACTGAAACAGAACATACAGGTAGAGACACACTGAAACACACTGAAACAGAACATACAGGTAGAGACACTGAAACAGAACATACAGGTAGAGACACTGAAACACACTGCTGAAACAGAACATACAGGTAGAGACACTGAAACAGAACATACAGGTTCATGGTTCATGTGTCAATTTTCTCCTCTGTGATTGGCTGTAGGACTTGCTGGAGGAAGAGCTGTTGTTGGAGGTGGGAGGGAGCTCAGTGCGTCTGGTGTTACTGAGTCACGCTGAGCCCTGGCTACTGACCTCCACAGAGAGGCAGAGAGACCGGCCACACCAAGCCCAGCGAGGAGCCTCTGCCTTTGGGGACAGAAAGCACCACAACCCCCTCCTCCGCAAGAGAAGAATGGTGGCCCCCAGAGAGCAGGAACCACGTAGTAAGAGAGGGAGAAGAGAAACGCTGATGGAGGAAGAGGAGGAGGAGAGGAAGAAGATGCAGCCTGAAGAGAAAGATAGGAACGAGACTTCAGAGGAGAGATGGCTGAAGAGAAGAGAGGAGGAGGAGGAAGAGAAAGAAGAAGAGAGGGTACATGAGGAACCATCATCTACCATTGAGACAGAACAGAGCACAGGTGAGACTACAGCTGACCCCGTTAACCAGACCACTGAGACTACAGCTGACCCCGTTAACCAGACTACAGCTGACCCCGTTAACCAGACTACAGCTGACCCCGTTAACCAGACCACTGAGACTACAGCTGACCCCGTTAACCAGACTACAGCTGACCCCGTTAACCAGACTACAGCTGACCCCGTTAACCAGACTACAGCTGACCCCGTTAACCAGACTACAGCTGACCCGTTAACCAGACTACAGCTGACCCCGTTAACCAGACTACAGCTGACCCCGTTAACCAGACTACAGCTGACCCCGTTAACCAGACTACAGCTGACCCGTTAACCAGACTACAGCTGACCCTGTTAACCAGACTACAGCTGACCCCGTTAACCAGACTACAGCTGACCCCGTTAACCAGACTACAGCTGACCCCGTTAACCAGACTACAGCTGACCCTGTTAACCAGACTACAGCTGACCCCGTTAACCAGACTACAGCTGACCCCGTTAACCAGACTACAGCTGACCCCGTTAACCAGACTACAGCTGACCCCGTTAACCAGACTACTGCTGACCCCCGTTAACCAGACTACAGCTGGCCCCGTTAACCAGACCACAGCTGGCCCCGTTAACCAGACCACAGCTGGCCCGTTAACTAGACCACAGCTGACCCCGTTAACCAGACCACAGCTGACCCCGTTAACTAGACCACAGCTGACCCCGTTAACCAGACCACTGAGACTACAGCTGACCCCGTTAACCAGACCACTGAGACTACAGCTGACCCCGTTAACCAGACCACTGAGACTACAGCTGACCCCGTTAACCAGACCACTGAGACTACAGCTGACCCCGTTAACCAGACTACAGCTGACCCCGTTAACCAGACTACAGCTGACCCCGTTAACCAGACTACAGCTGACCCCGTTAACCAGACTACAGCTGACCCCGTTAACCAGACTACAGCTGACCCCGTTAACCAGACTACAGCTGACGCCGTTAACCAGACTACAGCTGACCCCGTTAACCAGACTACAGCTGACCCCGTTAACCAGACTACAGCTGACCCCGTTAACCAGACTACAGCTGACCCCGTTAACCAGACTACAGCTGACCCCGTTAACCAGACTACAGCTGACCCCGTTAACCAGACTACAGCTGACCCCGTTAACCAGACTACTGCTGACCCCCGTTAACCAGACTACAGCTGGCCCCGTTAACCAGACCACAGCTGGCCCCGTTAACCAGACCACAGCTGGCCCGTTAACTAGACCACAGCTGACCCCGTTAACCAGACCACAGCTGACCCCGTTAACTAGACCACAGCTGACCCCGTTAACCAGACCACTGAGACTACAGCTGACCCCGTTAACCAGACCACTGAGACTACAGCTGACCCCGTTAACCAGACCACTGAGACTACAGCTGACCCCGTTAACCAGACCACTGAGACTACAGCTGACCCCGTTAACCAGACTACAGCTGACCCCGTTAACCAGACTACAGCTGACCCCGTTAACCAGACTACAGCTGACCCCGTTAACCAGACTACAGCTGACCCCGTTAACCAGACTACAGCTGACCCCGTTAACCAGACTACAGCTGACGCCGTTAACCAGACTACAGCTGACCCCGTTAACCAGACTACAGCTGACCCCGTTAACCAGACTACAGCTGACCCCGTTAACCAGACTACAGCTGGCCCCGTTAACCAGACTACAGCTGACCCCGTTAACCAGACCACTGAGACTACAGCTGACCCCGTTAACCAGACGACTGAGACTACAGCTGACCCTGTTAACCAGACCACAGCTGACCCCGTTAACCAGACTACAGCTGACCCCGTTAACCAGACCACAGCTGACCCCGTTAACCAGACCACAGCTGACCCCGTTAACCAGACCACAGCTGACCCCGTTAACCAGACTACAGCTGACCCCGTTAAACAGACTACAGCTGACCCCGTTAACCAGACTACAGCTGACCCCGTTAACCAGACCACTGAGACTACAGCTGACCCCCGATCTGTTCACCGGTGTGTTTCATCGTGTTTTTTATTTTCCTCAGAGGGCGACGGCGAGAAGCCATTTTCATCTCTAGCCGAGGAAGAGGATGGTGAAGCTAGCAGTCTGCGCGAGGAAGAGGATGGTGAAGCTAGCGGTCTGCGCAAGGAAGAGGATGGTGAAGCTAGCGGTCTGCGTGAGGAAGAGGATGGTGAAGCTAGCGGTCTGCGTGAGGAAGAGGACGGTGAAGCTAGCGGTCTGCGTGAGGAAGAGGATGGTGAAGCTAGCAGTCTGCGTGAGGAAGAGGATGGTGAAGCTAGCGGTCTGCGCGAGGAAGAGGACGGTGAAGCTAGCGGTCTGCGTGAGGAAGAGGATGGTGAAGCTAGCGGTCTGCGCGAGGAAGAGGACGACAGCGGCGGCGTGTGTGACGTGTCGTTCGTCAGCCGTCCGTGGCGTATCGTGGACGGCAGTCTGAACAGGCCGGTGTGTAAAGGCATGCTGGACGCTGTCCTCTACCACGTCATGACCCGGCCCGGTTTACCAGAACACGTCTTACTGGAACACTACAGAGGGGTCTTGCAGCCAGTGGTGGTACTGGACCTCGTGCAGGTAGGAACGACAACCACACCAGGGCCGTGCACAGACCTTTGGTGGGGCAGCTGCTAAACATATATATATATAAATACTATACCGTCATTCCATTCAACAGCATTCACAAAAATTAAACCTCATTCCATTCAACAGCATTCCCAAAAATTAAACCTCATTCCATTCAACAACATTCCCAAAAATTAAACCTCATTCCATTTCTACTGCTTCTATAGCCAAATTCACCATTTTTTTTTTAATATAGCCATTTTCTTGTGATGTAGGCTAGATCAGCAGATCATCGGGGGTGTAGGCTAGATCAGCTGATCATCGGGGATGTAGGCTAGATCAGCTGATCATCGGGGATGTAGGCTAGATCAGCTGATCATCGGGGATGTAGGCTAGATCAGCTGATCATCGGGGATGTAGACTAGATCAGCGGGGATGTAGGCTAGATCAGCTGATCAGCGGGGATGTAGGCTAGATCAGCTGATCATCGGGGATGTAGGCTAGATCAGCTGATCATCGGGGATGTAGGCTAGATCAGCTGATCAGCGGGGATGTAGGCTAGATCAGCTGATCAGCGGGGATGTAGGCTAGATCAGCTGATCATCGGGATGTAGGCTAGATCAGCTGATCATCGGGGATGTAGGCTAGATCAGCTGATCATCGGGGATGTAGGCTAGATCAGCTGATCATCGGGGATGTAGGCTAGATCAGCTGATCATCGGGGATGTAGGCTAGATCAGCTGATCAGCGGGGATGTAGGCTAGATCAGCTGATCATCGGGATGTAGGCTAGATCAGCTGATCATCGGGGATGTAGGCTAGATCAGCTGATCATCGGGATGTAGGCTAGATCAGCTGATCATCGGGGATGTAGGCTAGATCAGCTGATCATCGGGGATGTAGGCTAGATCAGCTGATCATCGGGGATGTAGGCTAGATCAGCTGATCATCGGGGATGTAGGCTAGATCAGCGGGGATGTAGGCTAGATCAGCTGATCATCGGGATGTAGGCTAGATCAGCTGATCATCGGGGATGTAGGCTAGATCAGCTGATCATCGGGGATGTAGGCTAGATCAGCTGATCATCGGGGATGTAGGCTAGATCAGCTGATCATCGGGGATGTAGGCTAGATCAGCTGATCATCGGGATGTAGGCTAGATCAGCTGGGATGTAGGCTAGATCAGCTGGGATGTAGGCTAGATCATCGGGGATGTAGGCTAGATCAGCTGATCATCGGGGATGTAGACTAGATCAGCTGATCATCGGGGATGTCGGCTAGATCAGCTGATCATCGGGGATGTAGGCTAGATCAGCTGATCATCGGGGATGTAGGCTAGATCAGCTGGGATGCAGACTAGATCAGCTGATCATCGGGGATGTAGGCTAGATCAGCTGATCATCGGGGATGTAGGCTAGATTAGCTGATCATCGGGGATGTAGGCTAGATCAGCTGGGATGTAGGCTAGATCAGCTGATTATCGGGGATGTAGGCTAGATCAGCTGATTATCGGGGATGTAGGCTAGATCAGCTGATCATCGGGGATGTAGGCTAGATCAGCTGATCATCGGGATGTAGGCTAGATCAGCTGATCATCGGGGATGTAGGCTAGATCAGCTGGGATGTAGGCTAGATCATCAGGGATGTAGGCTAGATCAGCTGATCATCGGGGATGTAGACTAGATCAGCTGATCATCGGGGATGTAGGCTAGATCAGCTGATCATCGGGGATGTAGGCTAGATCAGCTGATCATCGGGGATGTAGGCTAGATCAGCTGGGATGCAGACTAGATCAGCTGATCATCGGGGATGTAGGCTAGATCAGCTGATCATCGGGGATGTAGGCTAGATCAGCTGGGATGTAGGCTAGATCAGCTGATCATCGGGGATGTAGGCTAGATCAGCTGATCATCGGGATGTAGGCTAGATCAGCTGATCATCGGGGATGTAGGCTAGATCAGCTGATCATCGGGGATGTAGGCTAGATCAGCTGATCATCGGGGATGTAGGCTAGATCAGCTGATCATCGGGGATGTAGGCTAGATCAGCTGGGATGTAGGCTAGATCAGCTGATTATCGGGGATGTAGGCTAGATCAGCTGATTATCGGGGATGTAGGCTAGATCAGCTGATCATCGGGGATGTAGGCTAGATCAGCTGGGATGTAGGCTAGATCATCGGGGATGTAGGCTAGATCAGCTGATCATCGGGGATGTAGGCTAGATCAGCTGATCATCGGGGATGTAGGCTAGATCAGCTGATCATCGGGGATGTAGGCTAGATCAGCTGATCATCGGGGATGTAGGCTAGATCAGCTGGGATGCAGACTAGATCAGCTGATCATCGGGGATGTAGGCTAGATCAGCTGATCATCGGGATGTAGGCTAGATTAGCTGATCATCGGGGATGTAGGCTAGATCAGCTGGGATGTAGGCTAGATCAGCTGATCATCGGGGATGTAGGCTAGATCAGCTGATCATCGGGGATGTAGGCTAGATCAGCTGATCATCGGGATGTAGACCAGATCTTCGGGGATGTAGGCTAGATCAGCTAATCATCGGGGATGTAGGCTAGATCTTCGGGGATGTAGGCTAGATCATCTAATCATCGGGGATGTAGGCTAGATCAGCTGATCATCGGGGATGTAGGCTAGATCAGCTGGGATGTAGGCTAGATCAGCTGATCATCGGGGATGTAGGCTAGATCAGCTGATCATCGGGGATGTAGGCTAGATCAGCTGGGATGTAGGCTAGATCAGCTGATCATCGGGGATGTAGGCTAGATCAGCTGATCATCGGGGATGTAGGCTAGATCAGCTGATCATCGGGGATGTAGGCTAGATCAGCTGATCATCGGGGATGTAGGCTAGATCAGCTGATCATCGTGGATGTAGGCTAGATCAGCTGATCATCGGGGATGTAGGCTAGATCAGCTGATCATCGGGGATGTAGGCTAGATCAGCTGATCATCGGGGATGTAGGCTAGATCAGCTGGGATGTAGGCTAGATCATCGGGGATGTAGGCTAGATCAGCTGATCATCGGGGATGTAGGCTAGATCAGCTGATCATCGGGGATGTAGGCTAGATCAGCTGATCATCGGGGATGTAGGCTAGATTAGCTGATCATCGGGGATGTAGGCTAGATCAGCTGGGATGTAGGCTAGATCAGCTGATCATCGGGGATGTAGGCTAGATCAGCTGATCATCGGGGATGTAGGCTAGATCAGCTGATCATCGGGGATGTAGGCTAGATCTTCGGGGATGTAGGCTAGATCAGCTAATCATCGGGGATGTAGGCTAGATCTTCGGGGATGTAGGCTAGATCAGCTGATCATCGGGGATGTAGGCTAGATCAGCTGGGATGTAGGCTAGATCAGCTGATCATCGGGATGTAGACCAGATCTTCGGGGATGTAGGCTAGATCAGCTAATCATCGGGGATGTAGGCTAGATCTTCGGGGATGTAGGCTAGATCAGCTAATCATCGGGGATGTAGGCTAGATCAGAGGGGATGTAGGCTAGATCAGCTGATCATCGGGGATGTAGGCTAGATCAGCTGATCATTGACTTCAAGGTTGAGTTCATTAGAATATAGTTATTGTTTGAATGGCAATTTGTTGCATTTAAAATGACAAAAGATAATTAAATACAACAGAGGAAAGGTAAGTAATGTAACTAACCACCCGCTCCTTCACAGCTGCTGACATCACCAGTACTGGTCAGGTTCACTCATGTTCATCTCTCCCTCTTCTTCCTTGCACATCTCTCTCCGTCCCTCCTCTGTCCCTCCCCTCCTCCTCTGGTCCTTCTCTCTGCCGTCCCACCTCTCCTGCTCCTCTCCCGTCCCTCTTCTCCTGCTCCTCTCCCGGTCCCTCCTCTCCTGCTCCTCTCCCGGTCCCTCCTCTGCTGCTCCTCTCCCGGTCCCTCCTCTCCTGCTCCTCTCCCGGTCCCTCCTCTCCTGCTCCTCTCCCGGTCCCTCCTCTCCTGCTCCTCTCCCGGTCCCTCCTCTCCTGCTCCTCTCCCGGTCCCTCCCCTCCTGCTCCTCTCCCCGTCCCTCCCCTCCTGCTCCTCTCCCCGTCCCTCCCCTCCTGCTCCTCTCCCCGTCCCTCCCCTCTTCCTCTGGTCCTTCTCTCTCCCGTCCCACCTCTCCTGCTCCTCTCCCTGTCCCTCCTCTGCTCCTCTCTCCGTCCCTCCTCTGCTCCTCTCCCCGTCCCTCCTCCGCTCCTCCTCTATCTGTTCCTCCACTCCTCCTCTGTTCCTGCTCCTATCCCCGTCCCTCCTCTCCTGCTCCTCTCCCTGTCCCTCCTCTCCTGCTCCTCTCCCCGTCCCTCCTCTGCTCCTCTCCCCGTCCCTCCTCTGCTCCTCCTCTCTCCTCCCCACAGGCCCTCGTTGAGTTGGGCTGTATCAAGAAGAGGTACGTGACCAGACGTCCCAAACCCTCCCTCTTCTCCCGCCCAGCCGCCGTCCTCATGGTGGGGGAGGAGAGAGAGGGAGAGACGGGGGTGAGGCTGGAGGAGACGGGGGTGAGGCTGGAGGAGACGGGGGTGAGGCTGGAGGAGACGGGGGTAAGACCGGCTGAGACGACCACTGTGTTCTATGAGCCGACCATCGACTGCTGTCTGCGTCTAGGACAGGTTTTACCCCATGAAAACAACTGGAACCAGTGGGTCCAGTTCGCACAACATGAGAACAAACAGTAAGGACTGGAGTTAAAACTGATCTGGGTGCTAATAAAATAGTTTATATTGTGAAAAATGAAAGTTAGTCCCTGTCCGTTTCGTTCCCATTGATTCTGTTTGGTTTCATTGAGTTGTCAGTGGATACACACCAGGACTGCTAGGGGACAGGAGTTTTACTTGATCAGGATTAATAGGCCCAGGAGTTAAAACAACAAGTTTCTTCACAGTGGTTAACCCAAAGGTCTTTCGTTCTGACTCTCTTACCAGACAGCAAGATTAGATTTTAGCTAAAAAAAAAAAGATGTTTAGTTTTTAGTTTCACATCTTAGATGTCCTTTCATTGGGGAAAACCTGTTAATGGTTTCATTTCAGTTTCGTTATTGTTTTCTTGAAAGTGTGATTTAATAAAAATTCAAATCGTGAAATGAGACTCGCGATGCTTTTTTTTTTTTTTATCTGAGATGAAACAAGTTATGTAGTTTATTTTTTAAAGAGACAACAGAACACGTTTTATGGTTTGTCAACATGGACACCTGTAAAAGCACAGAATTGTTCAATACAGTTGAACTTTATGATGTTTTCAGTTTATTCAGCATGAAAAGTATATTCCTCTCCAAGCTTCCATCGACTGTTAAACAATCATTTGTTTAATTAATTGATTAATCGTTATTAATAATAATTAGTCAAACATTTAAATAGTTATTCTTCCAAAGACAAGTTGAATCAGTAGAACAAATAACGCAACAGAATGTAATTTACAGTTTCATTAACGCCCTGTTACTGGTTCAATAACGCCCTGTTACTGGTTCAATAACGCCCTGTTACTGGTTCATTAACGCCCTGTTACTGGTTCAATAACGCCCTGTTACTGGTTCAATAACGCCCTGTTACTGGTTCATTAACGCCCTGTTACTGGTTCAATAACGCCCTGTTACTGGTTCATTAACGCCCTGTTACAGTTTCATTAACGCCCTGTTACTGGTTCATTAACGCCCTGTTACTGGTTCATTAACGCCCTGTTACTGGTTCAATAACGCCCTGTTACTGGTTCAATAACGCCCTGTTGCTGGTTCAATAACGCCCTGTTACTGGTTCAATAACGCCCTGTTACTGGTTCAATAACGCCCTGTTACTGGTTCAATAACGCCCTGTTACTGGTTCAATAACGCCCTGTTACTGGTTCAATAACGCCCTGTTACTGGTTCAATAACGCCCTGTTACTGGTTCATTAACGCCCTGTTGCTGGTTCAATAACGCCCTGTTACTGGTTCAATAACGCCCTGTTACTGGTTCATTAACGCCCTGTTACTGGTTCATTAACGCCCTGTTGCTGGTTCAATAACGCCCTGTTACTGGTTCAATAACGCCCTGTTACTGGTTCATTAACGCCCTGTTACTGGTTCATTAACGCCCTGTTACTGGTTCAATAACGCCCTGTTACTGGTTCAATAACGCCCTGTTACTGGTTCAATAACGCCCTGTTGCTGGTTCAGTAACGCCCTGTTGCTGGTTCAATAACGCCCTGTTGCTGGTTCAGTAACGCCCTGTTACTGGTTCAATAACGCCCTGTTACTGGTTCAATAACGCCCTGTTGCTGGTTCAGTAACGCCCTGTTACTGGTTCAATAACGCCCTGTTACTGGTTCATTAACGCCCTGTTGCTGGTTCAATAACGCCCTGTTACTGGTTCAATAACGCCCTGTTACTGGTTCATTAACGCCCTGTTACTGGTTCATTAACGCCCTGTTGCTGGTTCATTAACGCCCTGTTGCTGGTTCAATAACGCCCTGTTACTGGTTCAATAACGCCCTGTTACTGGTTCAATAACGCCCTGTTACTGGTTCAATAACGCCCTGTTGCTGGTTCAATAACGCTGTGTTGCTGGTTCAATAACGCCCTGTTACTGGTTCAATAACGCCCTGTTGCTGGTTCAATAACGCTGTGTTGCTGGTTCAATAACGCCCTGTTACTGGTTCAATAACGCCCTGTTACTGGTTCATTAACGCCCTGTTACTGGTTCAATAACGCCCTGTTACTGGTTCAATAACGCCCTGTTACTGGTTCAATAACGCCCTGTTACTGGTTCAATAACGCCCTGTTGCTGGTTCAATAACGCTGTGTTGCTGGTTCAATAACGCCCTGTTACTGGTTCAATAACGCCCTGTTACTGGTTCAATAACGCCCTGTTACTGGTTCAATAACGCCCTGTTGCTGGTTCAATAACGCCGTGTTGCTGGTTCAATAACGCCCTGTTGCTGGTTCAATAACGCCCTGTTGCTGGTTCATTAACGCCCTGTTGCTGGTTCATGGTTCATTAACGCCCTGTTGCTGGTTCATTAATGCCCTGTTGCTGGTTCATGGTTCATTAATGCCCTGTTGCTGGTTCATGGTTCATTAACGCCCTGTTGCTGGTTCATGGTTCATTAATGCCCTGTTGCTGGTTCATGGTTCAGTAACGCCCTGTTGCTGGTTCATTAACGCCCTGTTGCTGGTTCATGGTTCATTAACGCCCTGTTGCTGGTTCATTAATGCCCTGTTGCTGGTTCATGGTTCATTAATGCCCTGTTGCTGGTTCATGGTTCATTAATGCCCTGTTGCTGGTTCATGGTTCATTAACGCCCTGTTGCTGGTTCATGGTTCATTAATGCCCTGTTGCTGGTTCATGGTTCAGTAACGCCCTGTTGCTGGTTCATTAACGCCCTGTTGCTGGTTCATTAACGCCCCGTTGCTGGTTCATTAACGCCCCGTTGCTGGTTCATTAACGCCCCGTTGCTGGTTCATTAACGCCCCGTTGCTGGTTCATTAACGCCCCGTTGCTGGTTCATTAACGCCCCGTTGCTGGTTCATTAACGCCCTGTTGCTGGTTCATTAACGCCCCGTTGCTGGTTCATTAACGCCCTGTTGCTGGTTCATTAACGCCCTGTTGCTGGTTCATTAATGCCCTGTTGCTGGTTCATGGTTCAGTAACGCCCTGTTGCTGGTTCATTAACGCCCTGTTGCTGGTTCATTAACGCCCCGTTGCTGGTTCAGTAACGCCCTGTTGCTGGTTCAGTAACGCCCCGTTGCTGGTTCAGTAACGCCCCGTTGCTGGTTCATTAACGCCCCGTTGCTGGTTCAGTAACGCCCTGTTGCTGGTTCAGTAACGCCCCGTTGCTGGTTCAGTAACGCCCTGTTGCGGGTTCAGTAACGCCCTGTTGCTTGTGTGTGTTCTGTAGCCAGATACGTAGCTGAAGGTGTGTGTTCTGTAGCCAGCTACGTAGCTGAAGGTGTGTGTTCTGTAGCCGGCTACGTAGCTGAAGGTGTGTGTTCTGTAGCCGGCTACGTAGCTGAAGGTGTGTGTTCTGTAGCCGGCTACGTAGCTGAAGGTGTGTGTTCTGTAGCCGGCTACGTAGCTGAAGGTGTGTGTTCTGTAGCCGGCTACGTAGCTGAAGGTGTGCGTTCTGTAGCCAGCTACGTAGCTGAAGGTGTGCGTTCTGTAGCCAGCTACGTAGTTGAAGGTGTGTGTGCTGTAGCCAGCTACGTAGCTGAAGGTGTGTGTTCTGTAGCCGGCTACGTAGCTGAAGGTGTGTGTTCTGTAGCCAGCTACGTAGCTGAAGGTGTCTGTTCTGCCAGCTACGTAGCTGAATGAGATCGCTCTCCTGTATAGAAGTCCGATGTTGTGGAATTACTCTACCCAATGAAGAGAGACTTTATTTATTCAAAATTATTCTACTTTATTCATCAGTTAATTATTGCAATAACGTAGCTGGTCAGGCGTATGCACTTCTGAGGTGTACGGCCGAGGGATTAATGAAACCAGGAGTACAACAGCCCTTTATAGTCAAACTACCTCATGCAAGCATATACAAGACACGTGATCTTGGTATGTTTTATGAAGGATGAGACGAGACTGGGGTAAAAGTACCGAATTGGGTCGACTCGCTCTGTAGCAACAGGGGGTTGTTCTAGTAAAACAACAGGAACGTCTCTAGACGGTCGTTAGAAGGAAAATAGAGCAACGGTTCCTTGAATTGAGTCAAGCAACCCACACACCCACTCACTCACACACACACACACACACACACACACACACACCCTCCCCCCCCCCACACACACACCCACCCCCTCACACACACTCACATACACACACACACATACACACACACCCACCCACACATACCCACCCACACACACACACACACCCACCCACCCACCCACCCACCCACCCACCCACACACCCACCCACCCACCCACCCACACACACACCCACCCACCCACACACACACCCACCCACCCACCCACCCACACACACACACATACGTACACCTGCAAGAAGCTATATAGCCTTTTTAAAAAAAACTTCACACATTAGAAGTCATATAAACTTTAAAGAGTTGTTCCAAACATTTAATTGCTTAGAGGTTTTAGCGGTTTGTCCCCTAGGCTCCCCTCACCAATCAGAAACCCTACTACAGCGTTATTAGCATAAACGCAATTCAACAACAAAAAAGGTGTCCCTGTGGGTTCTGATTGGCCAGTGGAACCCAGGGGGCGGGAGCAGGGCGGGGCCGGGGTAGTTCCGGTTAAAGGTTGGGGGTAGAGGTTATCCAGCGAGGGAAAGAGGTCACGCCCTCTGACATCAGCTCTTTCAGGTAGACCTCTATTATCTCCTCCTGATGGTACATGACATCAATCAAAAATATTCATTCATCAATACATCCATCAACACGTCAATAATGACCAGAGAGTCTTGGTGGTTCCGAACTTCTTCCATTTAAGAATGATGGAGGCCACTGTGTTCTTGGGGACCTTCAATGCTGCAGAAATGTTTTGGTACCCTTCCCCAGAAATGTGCCTCGACACAATCCTGTCTCAAAGGGTCTGAATGGGTCTGAATACTTATGTAAAATGACTTTTTTATTTGTAATAAATTGGCAAACATTTCTAAAAAAACTGTTTTTGCTTTGTCATTATGGGGTATTGTGATGTCATTATGGGGTATTGTGATGTCATTATGGGGTATTGTGATGTCATTATGGGGTATTGTGATGTCATTATGGGGTATTGTGATGTCATTGTGGGGTATTGTGTGCAGATTGAGGAAAATAATTAATGTAATCAATTTTAGAATGAGGCTGTAATGTAGCAAAATGTGGAAAATGTCAAGAGGTCTGAATACTTCCTGAATGCACCATAACCCCACTGCCACCATGGGGCACTCTGTTCACAACGTTGTCACTATCGGTGACACACTTGGTCAGTCTCTGTTGTGAGTTCTTACTGCTCTACTGTGTCAGAGGGAGGCAGCAGTCGTATTATTGAGGAGTAATATGGAGTAGTAATATGGAGTAGTAATATGGAGTAGTAATATGTAATATGGAGTAGTAACATGGAGTAGTAATATGTAATATAGAGTAGTAATATGGAGTAGTAACATGCAGTAGTAATATAGAGTAGTAATATGTAATATAGAGTAGTAATATAGAGTAGTAACATGGAGTAGTAATATGGAGTAGTAATATGGAGTAGTAATATGGAGTAGTAATATGTAATATGGAGTAGTAATATAGAGTAGTAATATAGAGTAGTAATATGGAGTAGTAATATGGAGTAGTAATATGTAATATAGAGTAGTAATATAGAGTAGTAACATGGAGTAGTAATATGGAGTAGTAATATGGAGTAGTAATATGGAGTAGTAATATAGAGTAGTAATATAGAGTAGTAATATAGAGTAGTAATATGGAGTAGTAATATGGAGTAGTAATATGTAATATAGAGTAGTAATATAGAGTAGTAACATGGAGTAGTAATATGGAGTAGTAATATGGAGTAGTAATATGGAGTAGTAATATGTAATATGGAGTAGTAATATAGAGTAGTAATATGGAGTAGTAATATGGAGTAGTAATATAGAGTAGTAATATAGAGTAGTAATATAGAGTAGTAATATAGAGTAGTAATATGGAGTAGTAATATGGAGTAGTAACATGGAGTAGTAATATGGAGTAGTAACATGGAGTAGTAATATAGAGTAGTAATATGGAGTAGTAATATGGAGTAGTAACATGGAGTAGTAATATGGAGTAGTAACATGGAGTAGTAATATGGAGTAGTAATATGGAGTAGTAATATGTAATATGGAGTAGTAATATAGAGTAGTAATATAGAGTAGTAATATAGAGTAGTAATATGGAGTAGTAATATGGAGTAGTAACATGGAGTAGTAACATGGAGTAGTAATATGGAGTAGTAATATGGAGTAGTAATATGGAGTAGTAACATGGAGTAGTAACATGGAGTAGTAATATGGAGTAGTAACATGGAGTAGTAATATGGAGTAGTAATATGGAGTAGTAATATAGAGTAGTAATATGTAATATGGAGTAGTAATATGGAGTAGTAATATGGAGTAGTAATATGTAATATAGAGTAGTAATATAGAGTAGTAATATGGAGTAGTAACATGGAGTAGTAATATAGAGTAGTAATATAGAGTAGTAATATAGAGTAGTAATATAGAGTAGTAATATAGAGTAGTAATATGGAGTAGTAACATGGAGTAGTAATATGGAGTAGTAATATAGAGTAGTAATATGGAGTAGTAACATGGAGTAGTAATATAGAGTAGTAATATGGAGTAGTAACATGGAGTAGTAATATAGAGTAGTAATATGGAGTAGTAATATGGAGTAGTAACATGGAGTAGTAATATGGAGTAGTAATATGGAGTAGTAATATGTAATATGGAGTAGTAATATGGAGTAGTAATATGTAATATAGAGTAGTAATATAGAGTAGTAATATGGAGTAGTAATATGGAGTAGTAACATGGAGTAGTAATATGGAGTAGTAACATGGAGTAGTAATATGGAGTAGTAACATGGAGTAGTAATATGGAGTAGTAATATAGAGTAGTAATATGTAATATAGAGTAGTAATATAGAGTAGTAACATGGAGTAGTAACATGGAGTAGTAATATAGAGTAGTAATATGGAGTAGTAATATGGAGTAGTAACATGGAGTAGTAATATGGAGTAGTAATATAGAGTAGTAATATGTAATATAGAGTAGTAATATAGAGTAGTAACATGGAGTAGTAACATGGAGTAGTAATATAGAGTAGTAATATAGAGTAGTAATATAGAGTAGTAATATGGAGTAGTAATATGGAGTAGTAATATAGAGTAGTAATATAGAGTAGTAATATAGAGTAGTAATATGTAATATAGAGTAGTAATATAGAGTAGTAATATGGAGTAGTAATATGGAGTAGTAATATAGAGTAGTAATATGGAGTAGTAATATAGAGTAGTAATATGGAGTAGTAATATAGAGTAGTAATATGTAATATAGAGTAGTAATATAGAGTAGTAATATAGAGTAGTAATATAGAGTAGTAATATAGAGTAGTAATATGGAGTAGTAATATAGAGTAGTAATATAGAGTAGTAATATGGAGTAGTAACATGGAGTAGTAATATAGAGTAGTAATATGGAGTAGTAACATGGAGTAGTAATATGGAGTAGTAATATGGAGTAGTAATATGTAATATGGAGTAGTAATATGGAGTAGTAATATGTAATATAGAGTAGTAATATAGAGTAGTAATATGGAGTAGTAATATGGAGTAGTAACATGGAGTAGTAATATGGAGTAGTAACATGGAGTAGTAATATGGAGTAGTAACATGGAGTAGTAATATGGAGTAGTAATATGGAGTAGTAACATGGAGTAGTAATATGGAGTAGTAACATGGAGTAGTAATATGGAGTAGTAACATGGAGTAGTAATATGGAGTAGTAATATGGAGTAGTAATATGGAGTAGTAATATGGAGTAGTAATATAGAGTAGTAATATGTAATATAGAGTAGTAATATGGAGTAGTAACATGGAGTAGTAATATAGAGTAGTAACATGGAGTAGTAATATGGAGTAGTAATATGGAGTAGTAATATGGAGTAGTAATATAGAGTAGTAATATAGAGTAGTAATATAGAGTAGTAATATGGAGTAGTAATATGGAGTAGTAACATGGAGTAGTAATATGGAGTAGTAACATGGAGTAGTAACATGGAGTAGTAATATGGAGTAGTAATATAGAGTAGTAATATAGAGTAGTAATATAGAGTAGTAATATGGAGTAGTAACATGGAGTAGTAACATGGAGTAGTAACATGGAGTAGTAATATGGAGTAGTAATATGGAGTAGTAATATGGAGTAGTAATATAGAGTAGTAATATGTAATATAGAGTAGTAATATAGAGTAGTAATATGGAGTAGTAACATGGAGTAGTAATATAGAGTAGTAATATAGAGTAGTAATATAGAGTAGTAATATAGAGTAGTAATATGGAGTAGTAATATGGAGTAGTAATATGGAGTAGTAACATGGAGTAGTAACATGGAGTAGTAATATGGAGTAGTAATATGGAGTAGTAATATAGAGTAGTAATATGGAGTAGTAATATGGAGTAGTAATATGGAGTAGTAATATGGAGTAGTAATATGGAGTAGTAACATGGAGTAGTAATATGTAATATAGAGTAGTAACATGGAGTAGTAATATGGAGTAGTAATATGGAGTAGTAATATGGAGTAGTAATATGGAGTAGTAACATGGAGTAGTAATATGGAGTAGTAACATGGAGTAGTAATATGGAGTAGTAATATGGAGTAGTAATATAGAGTAGTAATATGTAATATAGAGTAGTAACATGGAGTAGTAATATGGAGTAGTAATATAGAGTAGTAATATGGAGTAGTAACATGGAGTAGTAATATGGAGTAGTAACATGGAGTAGTAATATGGAGTAGTAATATGTAATATAGAGTAGTAATATGGAGTAGTAATATGGAGTAGTAATATGTAACATGGAGTAGTAATATGGAGTAGTAATATGGAGTAGTAATATGGAGTAGTAATATAGAGTAGTAATATAGAGTAGTAATATGGAGTAGTAATATGGAGTAGTAATATGGAGTAGTAATATGGAGTAGTAATATGGAGTAGTAATATGGAGTAGTAATATAGAGTAGTAATATGGAGTAGTAATATGGAGTAGTAATATGGAGTAGTAATATAGAGTAGTAATATGTAATATAGAGTAGTAACATGGAGTAGTAATATGGAGTAGTAATATGGAGTAGTAATATGGAGTAGTAATATGGAGTAGTAATATGTAACATGGAGTAGTAATATGGAGTAGTAATATGGAGTAGTAATATGGAGTAGTAATATGTAATATAGAGTAGTAACATGGAGTAGTAATATGGAGTAGTAATATGTAATATAGAGTAGTAACATGGAGTAGTAATATGTAATATAGAGTAGTAACATGGAGTAGTAATATGGAGTAGTAATATGTAATATAGAGTAGTAATATGGAGTAGTAATATGTAATATAGAGTAGTAACATGGAGTAGTAATATGGAGTAGTAATATGTAATATAGAGTAGTAACATGGAGTAGTAATATGGAGTAGTAATATGGAGTAGTAATATGGAGTAGTAATATGGAGTAGTAATATGGAGTAGTAATATGTAACATGGAGTAGTAATATGGAGTAGTAATATGGAGTAGTAATATGGAGTAGTAATATAGAGTAGTAATATAGAGTAGTAATATGTAATATAGAGTAGTAATATGGAGTAGTAATATGGAGTAGTAATATGGAGTAGTAACATGGAGTAGTAATATGGAGTAGTAATATGGAGTAGTAACATGGAGTAGTAATATGGAGTAGTAATATAGAGTAGTAATATGTAATATAGAGTAGTAACATGGAGTAGTAATATGGAGTAGTAATATGGAGTAGTAATATGGAGTAGTAATATAGAGTAGTAATATGGAGTAGTAATATAGAGTAGTAATATGTAATATAGAGTAGTAATATGGAGTAGTAATATGGAGTAGTAACATGGAGTAGTAATATGGAGTAGTAACATGGAGTAGTAACATGGAGTAGTAATATAGAGTAGTAATATGTAATATAGAGTAGTAATATAGAGTAGTAATATAGAGTAGTAATATGGAGTAGTAACATGGAGTAGTAACATGGAGTAGTAATATGGAGTAGTAATATGGAGTAGTAATATGGAGTAGTAATATGGAGTAGTAATATGGAGTAGTAATATGTAATATGGAGTAGTAATATGGAGTAGTAATATGGAGTAGTAATATGGAGTAGTAATATGTAATATAGAGTAGTAATATGGAGTAGTAATATGGAGTAGTAATATAGAGTAGTAATATGTAATATGGAGTAGTAATATGGAGTAGTAATATGGAGTAGTAATATGGAGTAGTAATATGTAATATAGAGTAGTAATATGGAGTAGTAATATGGAGTAGTAACATGGAGTAGTAATATGGAGTAGTAATATGGAGTAGTAATATAGAGTAGTAATATGTAATATAGAGTAGTAATATGGAGTAGTAACATGGAGTAGTAACATGGAGTAGTAATATGGAGTAGTAATATAGAGTAGTAATATGTAATATAGAGTAGTAATATAGAGTAGTAATATAGAGTAGTAATATGTAATATAGAGTAGTAATATAGAGTAGTAATATGGAGTAGTAATATAGAGTAGTAATATGTAATATAGAGTAGTAACATGGAGTAGTAACATGGAGTAGTAATATGGAGTAGTAATATAGAGTAGTAATATGGAGTAGTAATATGGAGTAGTAATATAGAGTAGTAATATGGAGTAGTAATATGGAGTAGTAATATAGAGTAGTAATATGTAATATAGAGTAGTAATATAGAGTAGTAATATGGAGTAGTAACATGGAGTAGTAATATGGAGTAGTAATATGGAGTAGTAACATGGAGTAGTAATATGGAGTAGTAACATGGAGTAGTAATATGGAGTAGTAACATGGAGTAGTAATATAGAGTAGTAATATAGAGTAGTAATATGGAGTAGTAACATGGAGTAGTAATATGGAGTAGTAACATGGAGTAGTAATATGGAGTAGTAACATGGAGTAGTAATATGGAGTAGTAATATAGAGTAGTAATATGGAGTAGTAATATGGAGTAGTAATATAGAGTAGTAATATGTAATATAGAGTAGTAATATGGAGTAGTAACATGGAGTAGTAACATGGAGTAGTAATATGGAGTAGTAACATGGAGTAGTAACATGGAGTAGTAATATGGAGTAGTAATATGGAGTAGTAATATGGAGTAGTAATATAGAGTAGTAATATAGAGTAGTAATATGGAGTAGTAACATGGAGTAGTAATATAGAGTAGTAATATAGAGTAGTAATATGGAGTAGTAATATAGAGTAGTAATATGTAATATAGAGTAGTAATATAGAGTAGTAATATGGAGTAGTAATATAGAGTAGTAATATGTAATATAGAGTAGTAACATGGAGTAGTAACATGGAGTAGTAATATGGAGTAGTAATATAGAGTAGTAATATGGAGTAGTAATATGGAGTAGTAATATAGAGTAGTAATATAGAGTAGTAATATGGAGTAGTAATATAGAGTAGTAATATGTAATATAGAGTAGTAATATAGAGTAGTAATATGGAGTAGTAATATAGAGTAGTAATATGTAATATAGAGTAGTAACATGGAGTAGTAACATGGAGTAGTAATATGGAGTAGTAATATGGAGTAGTAATATAGAGTAGTAATATGTAATATGGAGTAGTAATATGGAGTAGTAACATGGAGTAGTAACATGGAGTAGTAATATAGAGTAGTAACATGGAGTAGTAACATGGAGTAGTAACATGGAGTAGTAATATGGAGTAGTAATATAGAGTAGTAACATGGAGTAGTAATATGGAGTAGTAATATGGAGTAGTAATATAGAGTAGTAATATGGAGTAGTAATATAGAGTAGTAATATGTAATATAGAGTAGTAATATGGAGTAGTAACATGGAGTAGTAACATGGAGTAGTAATATGGAGTAGTAACATGGAGTAGTAACATGGAGTAGTAATATGGAGTAGTAATATGGAGTAGTAATATGGAGTAGTAATATAGAGTAGTAATATGTAATATAGAGTAGTAATATGGAGTAGTAATATAGAGTAGTAATATAGAGTAGTAATATGGAGTAGTAATATAGAGTAGTAATATGTAATATAGAGTAGTAATATGGAGTAGTAATATGGAGTAGTAATATGGAGTAGTAATATGGAGTAGTAATATAGAGTAGTAATATGTAATATAGAGTAGTAATATGGAGTAGTAATATAGAGTAGTAATATAGAGTAGTAATATAGAGTAGTAATATGGAGTAGTAATATAGAGTAGTAATATAGAGTAGTAACATGGAGTAGTAATATGGAGTAGTAACATGGAGTAGTAATATAGAGTAGTAATATAGAGTAGTAATATAGAGTAGTAATATAGAGTAGTAATATGGAGTAGTAATATGGAGTAGTAACATGGAGTAGTAATATAGAGTAGTAATATAGAGTAGTAATATAGAGTAGTAATATAGAGTAGTAATATGGAGTAGTAATATGGAGTAGTAATATAGAGTAGTAATATAGAGTAGTAATATGGAGTAGTAATATGGAGTAGTAACATGGAGTAGTAATATAGAGTAGTAATATAGAGTAGTAATATAGAGTAGTAATATAGAGTAGTAATATGGAGTAGTAATATGGAGTAGTAATATAGAGTAGTAATATAGAGTAGTAATATGGAGTAGTAATATAGAGTAGTAATATGGAGTAGTAATATAGAGTAGTAATATAGAGTAGTAATATGGAGTAGTAATATAGAGTAGTAATATAGAGTAGTAATATAGAGTAGTAATATAGAGTAGTAATATGGAGTAGTAATATGGAGTAGTAATATAGAGTAGTAATATAGAGTAGTAATATGGAGTAGTAATATGGAGTAGTAATATAGAGTAGTAATATAGAGTGGTAATATAGAGTAGTAATATGTAATATAGAGTAGTAATATGGAGTAGTAATATGGAGTAGTAATATGGAGTAGTAATATGGAGTAGTAATATAGAGTAGTAATATGTAATATAGAGTAGTAATATGGAGTAGTAATATAGAGTAGTAATATAGAGTAGTAATATGGAGTAGTAATATAGAGTAGTAATATGGAGTAGTAATATAGAGTAGTAATATAGAGTAGTAATATGGAGTAGTAATATAGAGTAGTAATATAGAGTAGTAATATAGAGTAGTAATATGGAGTAGTAACATGGAGTAGTAACATGGAGTAGTAACATGGAGTAGTAATATGGAGTAGTAATATAGAGTAGTAATATGGAGTAGTAACATGGAGTAGTAACATGGAGTAGTAACATGGAGTAGTAATATGGAGTAGTAACATGGAGTAGTAACATGGAGTAGTAACATGGAGTAGTAATATGGAGTAGTAACATGGAGTAGTAACATGGAGTAGTAACATGGAGTAGTAATATGGAGTAGTAATATGGAGTAGTAACATGGAGTAGTAACATGGAGTAGTAATATGGAGTAGTAACATGGAGTAGTAATATGGAGTAGTAACATGGAGTAGTAATATGGAGTAGTAACAGTGAGTGGCAGTTCTGTGGGCTAAAACACCTTGTCAATGAGAGAGGTCAGAGGAGAATGTCCAGACTCATTGAAGCTAACAGAAAGGCCACAAATTCAACAAAAAACACCTGTTTATAACAGTGGTGTGCAGGCTGTTGTGGAGGCAAAAGGGGGGTCCTACCCAGTACTAGATAGGTGTACCTAATAAAATGGCCGTTGAGTGTACAGTAATGTCAAATCTGAAAACATGGTCTGGAAAAGTGGTTCACGGGACCATAGAATCAGTGTCTGATGAAGAATGATGATAAAATATTACAGCCATAGATAATGTAGTCCAATTGGTTCATGGGACCATAGAAACAGTGTCTGATGAAGAATGATGATAAAATATTACAGCCATAGATAATGTAGTCCAATTGGTTCATGGGACCATAGAAACAGTGTCTGATGAAGAATGATAATGTAGTCCAATTGGTTCATGGGACCATAGAAACAGTGTCTGATGAAGAATGATAATATAGTCCAATTGGTTCAGGGGACCATAAAAACAGTGTCTGATGAAGAATGATAATGTAGTCCAATTGGTTCATGGGACCATAGAAACAGTGTCTGATGAAGAATGATAATGTAGTCCAGTTGGTTCATGGGACCATAGAAACAGTGTCTGATGAAGAATGATAATGAAATATTACAGCCATAGATAATGTAGTCCAGTTAGTTCATGTTCCACGGTAATTGGTGTCAACGGATCTCGTTTATCCTGAAACTTTCATGATCTCAACATGGGAATATTGTTTGCCAGTTTCCATAAAACGATGCATTAAGACTAAAGCAACAGTTACCTGTCATTTTGACCCGTTGTATCATGTGATAGTAAGATCATTGTAATGACATGGAAAAGACCGCCATCTCAGATGTAATGTGTGATTTGCATTTTTTGAAAATGGTAATAAGTTGTGTCATTTTTGAACAGGTGATTTTAGTTCGATGAACAAATGATCGTAGCTTTTATGTGTGTTTTTGTTTTTGGAAAAAGTTAATACTTTTGAAAGATTTGCATTTTTACGATGATTGGTTGTGAGCTTTGTGTCTAGAGTTTTGAAAAAACGACATCGAGGTTCTGAAATTAGTGGCAAAGTGATTGTAAAAACCCGGTATGAGCCTCCTGTGATGTGGCGCTGCCCGTCTCATCATCGCCCCCTTTTCCAGCCTCATAAATATAAACATGTATCGGGGTAGAATAACCGGCGTTCTCTGGTGATGACAGGGAGCATCGCTGTGTTGTGTTTCTATGGTTTCACTATGGCAGAGGGTGGTGTGTCTGTCTGTCTCTGTGTCTGTGTCTGTCTGTCTGTCTGTCTGTGTCTGTCTGTCTGTCTGTCTGTGTGTGTGCGTGCGTGTGCATTTGTCTGTGTGTGTGATATCACCTCAGGGTAATTGTGAGGAGACTCGAGATAGCAATAAACTAGGGGGACCGAAGGCGCCTGTTTAAACCAGTTTAATTAATTACCCCGCACGCTCTCTTAATTACAAACGAGGCTTGAGTGCCCGTCTGCCAGCACTCATTAATTTAACTCTTCTCTTCCTCTTAATTAGAGTTATTTGCAGCCGGAATGACAGGACTATTTCCTTAATTAGTCTGCATTTAGAGTTCTGGAAAGATCATTGAAGGCCTACATTCACCTGTAAATGACATCATTGAAGGTCTACATTCACCTGTAAATGACCTAATTGAAGGCCTTCTATTCACCTATAAATGACATAATTGAAGAACTACATTCACCTGTAAATGACATAATTGAAGGCCTACGTTCACCTGTAAATGACATAATTGAAGGCCTACGTTCACCTGTAAATGACATAATTGAAGGCCTACGTTCTAGGACTACGACTAGGCCCTTACAAGACATTTAAATGTTTCCCCTTAAACCACTTGAGTGTTGCCTTAACAGAATGCTTAGGGTCATTGTCCTGCTGGAAGGTGAACCTCCGTCCCAGTCTCAAATCTCGGGAAGACTGAAACAGGTTTCCCTCAAGAATGTCCTTGTATTTAACGCCATCCATCATCCTTCCATTCTGACCAGTTTCCCTGCAGTCCCTGATGCTGCCACCACCATGCTTCACTGTAGGGATGGTATTCTCGGGTGATGAGAGGTGTTGGGTTTGCGCCAGACATAGCGTTTTCCTTGATGCCCAAAAAGCTAAATGTTTGTCTCATCTGACCAGAGTACCTTCTTCCATATGTTTGGGGGAGTCTCCCACGTGCCTTTTGGCTGAACACCAAACATGTTTGCTTATTTTTTTCTTTAAATGTTTGTTTGTCTGGCCACTCTTCCGTAAAGCCCAGCTCTGTGTAGTGTACGGCGTAAAGTGGTCCTATGGACAGATACTCTTAATCTCCGTTGTGGAGCTTTGCAGCTCCTTCAGGGTTATCTTTGTTCTCTTTGTTGCCCCTCTGATTAATGCCCTCCTTGCCTGGTCCGTGAGTTTTGGTGGGTGGCCCTCTCTTGGCAGGTTTGTTGTGGTGACATATTCTTTCCATGTTTTTAATAATGGATTTAATGGTGCTCCGTGGGATGTTCAAAGTTTCTGATATTTTTTTATAACCCAACCCTGATCTGTACTTCTCCACAACTTTGTCCCTGACCTGTTTGGAGAGCTCCTTGGTCTTCATAGTGCCACTTGCTCAGTGGTGTTGCAGACTCTGGGGCCTTTCAGAACAGGTGTGTGTGTATATATATATATATATATATATATATATATATATATATATATATATATATATATATATATATATATATATATATATATATATATATATACACTGATATCATGTGACAGATCATGTGACACTTAGATTGCACACAGGTGGTCTTCATTTAACTAATTATTGAAGCAGTAAGGAGTCTGAAAATGACTTCTGAAGGTAATTGGTTGCACCAGATCTTATTTAGGGGCTTCATACCAAAGGGGGTGAATACATATGGGGTGAATACATATGGGGTGAATACATATGGGGTGAATACATAGGGGGTGAATACATAGGGGGTGAATACATAGGGGGTGAATACATATGGGGTGAATACATATTCACGCACCACTTTTAAGTTTATTTTTTATAATTTTTGGAAACATTTTAATTTTTTCATTTCACTTCACCAATTTGGACTATTTCGTATATGTCCGTTACATGAAATCCAAATAAAAATCAATTTAAATTACAGTTTGCAATGCAACAAAATAGGAAAAACGCCAAGGGGGATGAATACTTTTGCAAAGCACTCGTAATAAGGAATTTGTGGTGTCTTAAAATGGAGGCAATGGAGGCACTAAACAATGAATAACCATTTAGCTTTCCTTACCTAGGATTTAAACAATGAATAACCATTTAGCTTTCCTTCCCTAGGATTTAAACAATGAATAACCATTTAGCTTTCCTTACCTAGGATTTAAACAGTGAATAACCATTTAGCTTTCCTTACCTAGGATTTAAACAATGAATAACCATTTAGCTTTCCTTCCCTAGGATTTAAACAATGAATAACCATTTAGCTTTCCTTACCTAGGATTTAAACAATGAATAACCATTTAGCTTTCCTTCTCTAGGATTTAAACAATGAATAACAATTTAGCTTTCCTTACCTAGGATTTAAACAGTGAATAACCATTTAGCTTTCCTTACCTAGGATTTAAACAATGAATAACCATTTAGCTTTCCTTCCCTGGGATTTAAACAATGAATAACCATTTAGCTTTCCTTACCTAGGATTTAAACAATGAATAACCATTTAGCTTTCCTTCTCTAGGATTTAAGCAATGAATAACCATTTAGCTTTCCTTACCTAGGATTTAAGCAATGAATAACCATTTAGCTTTCCTTACCTAGGATTTAAACAATGAATAACCATTTAGCGTTCCTTACCTAGGATTTAAACAATGAATAACCATTTAGCTTTCCTTACCTAGGAATTTAACAATGAGCAACCATTTTATCAACTTCCACTGTCCTCAAAGAGTTGCTTCATGTCCTTCATTTATATGTACAGAAAGGAGCCCGAATGAGGTGACCATGTGCGATCTATAGAGTCCCGAGAGGGGAATTGTAGGCTGTATATTCATGTAGAGAATTGAATCTATTGCGTGAGGAACTTTAACAAGTAGAAAGGAAAAAGAACAGAGATAATAGAGAAAGAACAGAGACAATAGAGAACAGAGACAATAGAGAAAGAACAGAGATAATAGAGAAAGAAGAGACAATAGAGAATGAACAGAGATAATAGAGAAAGGAGAAAGAACAGAGAAAGGAGAAAGAACAGAGACAAGAGAAAGGAGAAAGAACAGAGACAATAGAGAAAGGAGAAAGAACAGAGACGATAGAGAAAGAACAGAGAAAGGAGAAAGAACAGAGAAAGGAGAAAGAACAGAGACAATAGAGAAAGGAGAAAGAACAGAGACAATAGAGAAAGGAGAAAGAACAGAGACAATAGAGAAAGGAGAAAGAACAGAGACAATAGAGAAAGGAGAAAGAACAGAGACAATAGAGAAAGGAGAAAGAACAGAGACAATAGAGAAAGGAGAAAGAACAGAGACAATAGAGAAAGAACAGAGACAATAGAGAAAGGAGAAAGAACAGACAATAGAGAAAGAACAGAGACAATAGAGAAAGGAGAAAGAACAGAGACAATAGAGAAAGAACAGAGACAATAGAGAAAGGAGAAAGAACAGACAATAGAGAAAGAACAGAGACAATAGAGAAAGAACAGACAATAGAGAAAGGAGAAAGAACAGACAATAGAGAAAGAACAGAGACAATAGAGAAAGAACAGACAATAGAGAAAGAACAGAGACAATAGAGAAAGAACAGAGACAATAGAGAAAGGAGAAAGAACAGAGACAATAGAGAAAGAACAGAGACAATAGAGAAAGAACAGAGACAATAGAGAAAGGAGAAAGAACAGAGACAATAGAGAAAGAACAGAGACAATAGAGAAATAACAGAGACAATAGAGAAAGGAGAAAGAACAGACAATAGAGAAAGAACAGAGACAATAGAGAAAGGAGAAAGAACAGAGACAATAGAGAAAGAACAGAGACAATAGAGAAATAACAGAGACAATAGAGAAAGGAGAAAGAACAGACAATAGAGAAAGAACAGAGACAATAGAGAAAGAACAGAGACAATAGAGAAAGGAGAAAGAACAGAGACAATAGAGAAAGAACAGAGACAATAGAGAAATAACAGAGACAATAGAGAAAGGAGAAAGAACAGACAATAGAGAAAGAACAGAGACAATAGAGAAAGAACAGAGACGATAGAGAAAGGAGAAAGAACAGAGACAATAGAGAAAGAACAGAGACAATAGAGAAAGGAGAAAGAACAGACAATAGAGAAAGAACAGAGACAATAGAGAAAGAACAGACAATAGAGAAAGGAGAAAGAACATATAGAGAAAGGAGAAAGAACAGAGACAATAGAGAAAGAACAGACAATAGAGAAAGAACAGAGACAATAGAGAAAGAACAGAGACAATAGAGAAAGGAGAAAGAACAGAGACAATAGAGAAAGAACAGAGACAATAGAGAAAGAACAGAGACAATAGAGAAAGGAGAAAGAACAGAGACAATAGAGAAAGAACAGAGACAATAGAGAAATAACAGAGACAATAGAGAAAGGAGAAAGAACAGACAATAGAGAAAGAACAGAGACAATAGAGAAAGGAGAAAGAACAGAGACAATAGAGAAAGAACAGAGACTATAGAGAAATAACAGAGACAATAGAGAAAGGAGAAAGAACAGACAATAGAGAAAGAACAGAGACAATAGAGAAAGAACAGAGACGATAGAGAAAGAACAGAGACAATAGAGAAAGAACAGAGACAATAGAGAAAGGAGAAAGAACAGAGACAATAGAGAAATAACAGAGACAATAGAGAAAGGAGAAAGAACAGACAATAGAGAAAGAACAGAGACAATAGAGAAAGAACAGAGACGATAGAGAAAGGAGAAAGAACAGAGACAATAGAGAAAGAACAGAGACAATAGAGAAAGGAGAAAGAACAGACAATAGAGAAAGAACAGAGACAATAGAGAAAGAACAGACAATAGAGAAAGGAGAAAGAACAGAGACAATAGAGAAAGAACAGAGACAATAGAGAAAGAACAGACAATAGAGAAAGAACAGAGACAATAGAGAAAGAACAGAGACAATAGAGAAAGGAGAAAGAACAGAGACAATAGAGAAATAACAGAGACAATAGAGAAATAACAGAGACAATAGAGAAAGAACAGAGATAATAGAGAAAGAACAGAGACAATAGAGAAAGGAGAAAGAACAGAGAAAGGAGAAAGAACAGAGACAAGAGAAAGGAGAAAGAACAGAGACAATAGAGAAAGAACAGACAATAGAGAAAGAACAGAGACAATAGAGAAAGAACAGACAATAGAGAAAGAACAGAGACAATAGAGAAAGAACAGAGACAATAGAGAAAGAACAGAGACGATAGAGAAAGGAGAAAGAACAGAGACAATAGAGAAAGGAGAAAGAACAGAGACAATAGAGAAAGAACAGAGACAATAGAGAAAGAACAGAGACGATAGAGAAAGAACAGAGACAATAGAGAAAGAACAGAGACAATAGAGAAAGAACAGACAATAGAGAAAGAACAGAGACAATAGAGAAAGAACAGACAATAGAGAAAGAACAGAGACAATAGAGAAATAACAGACAATAGAGAAAGAACAGAGACAATAGAGAAAGAACAGAGACAATAGAGAAAGGAGAAAGAACAGACAATAGAGAAAGAACAGAGACAATAGAGAAAGAACAGAGACGATAGAGAAAGAACAGAGACAATAGAGAAAGAACAGAGACAATAGAGAAAGAACAGAGACAATAGAGAAAGAACAGAGACAATAGAGAAAGAACAGAGACAATAGAGAAAGAACAGACAATAGAGAAAGAACAGAGACAATAGAGAAAGAACAGACAATAGAGAAAGAACAGAGACAATAGAGAAAGAACAGACAATAGAGAAAGAACAGAGACAATAGAGAAAGAACAGAGACAATAGAGAAAGGAGAAAGAACAGAGACAATAGAGAAAGGAGAAAGAACAGAGACAATAGAGAAAGAACAGAGACAATAGAGAAATAACAGAGATAATAGAGAAAGGAAAAAGAACAGAGACAATAGAGAAAGGAGAAAGAACAGAGACAATTGAGAAAGAACAGAGACGATTGAGAAAGAACAGAGACGATAGAGAAAGAACAGAGACGATAGAGAAAGAACAGAGACGATAGAGAAAGAACAGAGACAATAGAGAAAGAACAGAGACGATAGAGAAAGGAGAAAGAACAGAGACAATAGAGAAAGAACAGAGACGATAGAGAAAGGAGAAAGAACAGAGACAATAGAGAAAGAACAGAGACGATAGAGAAAGGAGAAAGAACAGAGACAATAGAGAAAGAACAGAGACGATAGAGAAAGAACAGAGACGATAGAGAAAGGAGAAAGAACAGAGACAATAGAGAAAGAACAGAGACAATAGAGAAAGAACAGAGACAATAGAGAAAGGAGAAAGAACAGAGACAATAGAGAAAGGAGAAAGAACAGAGACAATAGAGAAAGGAGAAAGAACAGAGACAATAGAGAAAGGAGAAAGAACAGAGACGATAGAGAAAGAACAGAGACAATAGAGAAAGAACAGAGACAATAGAGAAAGAACAGAGACGATAGAGAAAGAACAGAGACGATAGATAAAGAACAGAGACAATAGAGAAAGAACAGAGACAATAGAGAAAGAACAGAGACGATAGAGAAAGAACAGAGACAATAGAGAAAGAACAGAGACAATAGAGAAAGAACAGAGACAATAGAGAAAGAACAGAGACGATAGAGAAAGAACAGAGACAATAGAGAAAGGAGAAAGAACAGAGACAATAGAGAAAGAACAGAGACAATAGAGAAAGAACAGAGACAATAGAGAAAGGAGAAAGAACAGAGACAATAGAGAAAGGAGAAAGAACAGAGACAATAGAGAAAGGAGAAAGAACAGAGACAATAGAGAAAGGAGAAAGAACAGAGACAATAGAGAAAGGAGAAAGAACAGAGACAATAGAGAAAGAACAGAGACAATAGAGAAAGGAGAAAGAACAGAGACAATAGAGAAAGGAGAAAGAACAGAGACAATAGAGAAAGAACAGAGACAATAGAGAAAGAACAGAGACAATAGAGAAAGGAGAAAGAACAGACAATAGAGAAAGAACAGAGACAATAGAGAAAGAACAGACAATAGAGAAAGGAGAAAGAACAGACAATAGAGAAAGAACAGAGACAATAGAGAAAGAACAGACAATAGAGAAAGAACAGAGACAATAGAGAAAGAACAGAGACAATAGAGAAAGGAGAAAGAACAGAGACAATAGAGAAAGAACAGAGACAATAGAGAAAGAACAGAGACAATAGAGAAAGGAGAAAGAACAGAGACAATAGAGAAAGAACAGAGACAATAGAGAAATAACAGAGACAATAGAGAAAGGAGAAAGAACAGAGACAATAGAGAAAGAACAGAGACAATAGAGAAATAACAGAGACAATAGAGAAAGGAGAAAGAACAGACAATAGAGAAAGAACAGAGACAATAGAGAAAGAACAGACAATAGAGAAAGAACAGAGACAATAGAGAAAGAACAGAGACAATAGAGAAATAACAGAGACAATAGAGAAAGAACAGAGATAATAGAGAAAGAACAGAGACAATAGAGAAAGGAGAAAGAACAGAGAAAGGAGAAAGAACAGAGACAAGAGAAAGGAGAAAGAACAGAGACAATAGAGAAAGAACAGACAATAGAGAAAGAACAGAGACAATAGAGAAAGAACAGACAATAGAGAAAGAACAGAGACAATAGAGAAAGAACAGAGACAATAGAGAAAGAACAGAGACGATAGAGAAAGGAGAAAGAACAGAGACAATAGAGAAAGGAGAAAGAACAGAGACAATAGAGAAAGAACAGAGACAATAGAGAAAGAACAGAGACAATAGAGAAAGGAGAAAGAACAGACAATAGAGAAAGAACAGAGACAATAGAGAAAGAACAGACAATAGAGAAAGGAGAAAGAACAGACAATAGAGAAAGAACAGAGACAATAGAGAAAGAACAGACAATAGAGAAAGAACAGAGACAATAGAGAAAGAACAGAGACAATAGAGAAAGGAGAAAGAACAGAGACAATAGAGAAAGAACAGAGACAATAGAGAAATAACAGAGACAATAGAGAAAGGAGAAAGAACAGAGACAATAGAGAAAGAACAGAGACTATAGAGAAATAACAGAGACAATAGAGAAAGGAGAAAGAACAGACAATAGAGAAAGAACAGAGACAATAGAGAAAGAACAGACAATAGAGAAAGAACAGACAATAGAGAAAGAACAGAGACAATAGAGAAAGAACAGAGACAATAGAGAAATAACAGAGACAATAGAGAAAGAACAGAGATAATAGAGAAAGAACAGAGACAATAGAGAAAGGAGAAAGAACAGAGAAAGGAGAAAGAACAGACAAGAGAAAGGAGAAAGAACAGAGACAATAGAGAAAGAACAGACAATAGAGAAAGAACAGAGACAATAGAGAAAGAACAGACAATAGAGAAAGAACAGAGACAATAGAGAAAGAACAGAGACAATAGAGAAAGAACAGAGACGATAGAGAAAGGAGAAAGAACAGAGACAATAGAGAAAGGAGAAAGAACAGAGACAATAGAGAAAGAACAGAGACAATAGAGAAAGAACAGAGACAATAGAGAAAGAACAGACAATAGAGAAAGAACAGAGACAATAGAGAAAGAACAGACAATAGAGAAAGAACAGAGACAATAGAGAAAGAACAGACAATAGAGAAAGAACAGAGACAATAGAGAAAGAACAGAGACGATAGAGAAAGAACAGAGACAATAGAGAAAGGAGAAAGAACAGACAATAGAGAAAGAACAGACAATAGAGAAAGAACAGAGACAATAGAGAAAGAACAGAGACGATAGAGAAAGAACAGAGACAATAGAGAAAGAACAGAGACGATAGAGAAAGAACAGAGACAATAGAGAAAGGAGAAAGAACAGAGACAATAGAGAAAGAACAGAGACAATAGAGAAAGAACAGAGACAATAGAGAAAGGAGAAAGAACAGAGACAATAGAGAAAGGAGAAAGAACAGAGACAATAGAGAAAGGAGAAAGAACAGAGACAATAGAGAAAGGAGAAAGAACAGAGACAATAGAGAAAGGAGAAAGAACAGAGACAATAGAGAAAGAACAGAGACAATAGAGAAAGGAGAAAGAACAGAGACAATAGAGAAAGGAGAAAGAACAGAGACAATAGAGAAAGAACAGAGACAATAGAGAAAGAACAGAGACAATAGAGAAAGGAGAAAGAACAGACAATAGAGAAAGAACAGAGACAATAGAGAAAGAACAGACAATAGAGAAAGGAGAAAGAACAGACAATAGAGAAAGAACAGAGACAATAGAGAAAAAACAGACAATAGAGAAAGAACAGAGACAATAGAGAAAGAACAGAGACAATAGAGAAAGGAGAAAGAACAGAGACAATAGAGAAAGAACAGAGACAATAGAGAAATAACAGAGACAATAGAGAAAGGAGAAAGAACAGAGACAATAGAGAAAGAACAGAGACAATAGAGAAATAACAGAGACAATAGAGAAAGGAGAAAGAACAGACAATAGAGAAAGAACAGAGACAATAGAGAAAGAACAGACAATAGAGAAAGAACAGAGACAATAGAGAAAGAACAGAGACAATAGAGAAATAACAGAGACAATAGAGAAAGAACAGAGATAATAGAGAAAGAACAGAGACAATAGAGAAAGGAGAAAGAACAGAGAAAGGAGAAAGAACAGAGACAAGAGAAAGGAGAAAGAACAGAGACAATAGAGAAAGAACAGACAATAGAGAAAGAACAGAGACAATAGAGAAAGAACAGACAATAGAGAAAGAACAGAGACAATAGAGAAAGAACAGAGACAATAGAGAAAGAACAGAGACGATAGAGAAAGGAGAAAGAACAGAGACAATAGAGAAAGGAGAAAGAACAGAGACAATAGAGAAAGAACAGAGACAATAGAGAAAGAACAGAGACAATAGAGAAAGAACAGAGACGATAGAGAAAGAACAGAGACAATAGAGAAAGAACAGACAATAGAGAAAGAACAGAGACAATAGAGAAAGAACAGACAATAGAGAAAGAACAGAGACAATAGAGAAAGAACAGACAATAGAGAAAGAACAGAGACAATAGAGAAAGAACAGAGACGATAGAGAAAGAACAGAGACAATAGAGAAAGGAGAAAGAACAGACAATAGAGAAAGAACAGACAATAGAGAAAGAACAGAGACAATAGAGAAAGAACAGAGACGATAGAGAAAGAACAGAGACAATAGAGAAAGAACAGAGACAATAGAGAAAGAACAGAGACAATAGAGAAAGAACAGAGACAATAGAGAAAGAACAGACAATAGAGAAAGGAGAAAGAACAGACAATAGAGAAAGAACAGAGACAATAGAGAAAAAACAGACAATAGAGAAAGAACAGAGACAATAGAGAAAGAACAGAGACAATAGAGAAAGGAGAAAGAACAGAGACAATAGAGAAAGAACAGAGACAATAGAGAAATAACAGAGACAATAGAGAAAGGAGAAAGAACAGAGACAATAGAGAAAGAACAGAGACAATAGAGAAATAACAGAGACAATAGAGAAAGGAGAAAGAACAGACAATAGAGAAAGAACAGAGACAATAGAGAAAGAACAGACAATAGAGAAAGAACAGAGACAATAGAGAAAGAACAGAGACAATAGAGAAATAACAGAGACAATAGAGAAAGAACAGAGATAATAGAGAAAGAACAGAGACAATAGAGAAAGAACAGAGACAATAGAGAAAGAACAGAGACAATAGAGAAAGGAGAAAGAACAGACAATAGAGAAAGAACAGAGACAATAGAGAAAGAACAGAGACAATAGAGAAAGGAGAAAGAACAGAGACAATAGAGAAAGAACAGAGACAATAGAGAAATAACAGAGACAATAGAGAAAGAACAGAGACAATAGAGAAATAACAGAGATAATAGAGAAAGAACAGAGACAATAGAGAAAGGAGAAAGAACAGAGACAATTGAGAAAGAACAGAGACGATAGAGAAAGAACAGAGACGATAGAGAAAGGAGAAAGAACAGAGACAATAGAGAAAGAACAGAGACGATAGAGAAAGAACAGAGACAATAGAGAAAGAACAGAGACGATAGAGAAAGGAGAAAGAACAGAGACAATAGAGAAAGAACAGAGACGATAGAGAAAGGAGAATGAACAGAGACAATAGAGAAAGAACAGAGACGATAGAGAAAGGAGAAAGAACAGAGACAATAGAGAAAGAACAGAGACGATAGAGAAAGAACAGAGACAATAGAGAAAGAACAGAGACGATAGAGAAAGGAGAAAGAACAGAGACAATAGAGAAAGAACAGAGACAATAGAGAAAGAACAGAGACGATAGAGAAAGGAGAAAGAACAGAGACAATAGAGAAAGAACAGAGACGATAGAGAAAGGAGAAAGAACAGAGACAATAGAGAAAGAACAGAGACGATAGAGAAAGAACAGAGACGATAGAGAAAGGAGAAAGAACAGAGACAATAGAGAAAGGAGAAAGAACAGAGACGATAGAGAAAGAACAGAGACGATAGAGAAAGGAGAAAGAACAGAGACAATAGAGAAAGAACAGAGACGATAGAGAAAGGAGAAAGAACAGAGACAATAGAGAAAGAACAGAGACAATAGAGAAAGAACAGAGACAATAGAGAAAGAACAGACAATAGAGAAAGAACAGAGACAATAGAGAAAGAACAGACAATAGAGAAAGAACAGAGACAATAGAGAAAGAACAGACAATAGAGAAAGAACAGAGACAATAGAGATAGAACAGAGACGATAGAGAAAGAACAGAGACAATAGAGAAAGGAGAAAGAACAGACAATAGAGAAAGAACAGACAATAGAGAAAGAACAGAGACAATAGAGAAAGAACAGAGACGATAGAGAAAGAACAGAGACAATAGAGAAAGAACAGAGACAATAGAGAAAGAACAGAGACAATAGAGAAAGAACAGAGACAATAGAGAAAGAACAGAGACAATAGAGAAAGAACAGACAATAGAGAAAGAACAGAGACAATAGAGAAATAACAGAGACAATAGAGAAAGGAGAAAGAACAGACAATAGAGAAAGAACAGACAATAGAGAAAGAACAGAGACAATAGAGAAAGAACAGAGACAATAGAGAAAGGAGAAAGAACAGAGACAATAGAGAAAGAACAGAGACAATAGAGAAAGAACAGAGACAATAGAGAAATAACAGAGACAATAGAGAAATAACAGAGATAATAGAGAAAGAACAGAGACAATAGAGAAAGGAGAAAGAACAGAGACAATTGAGAAAGAACAGAGACGATAGAGAAAGAACAGAGACGATAGAGAAAGGAGAAAGAACAGAGACAATAGAGAAAGAACAGAGACGATAGAGAAAGAACAGAGACAATAGAGAAAGAACAGAGACGATAGAGAAAGGAGAAAGAACAGAGACAATAGAGAAAGAACAGAGACGATAGAGAAAGGAGAATGAACAGAGACAATAGAGAAAGAACAGAGACGATAGAGAAAGGAGAAAGAACAGAGACAATAGAGAAAGAACAGAGACGATAGAGAAAGAACAGAGACAATAGAGAAAGAACAGAGACGATAGAGAAAGGAGAAAGAACAGAGACAATAGAGAAAGAACAGAGACAATAGAGAAAGAACAGAGACAATAGAGAAAGAACAGAGACGATAGAGAAAGGAGAAAGAACAGAGACAATAGAGAAAGAACAGAGACGATAGAGAAAGGAGAAAGAACAGAGACAATAGAGAAAGAACAGAGACGATAGAGAAAGAACAGAGACGATAGAGAAAGGAGAAAGAACAGAGACAATAGAGAAAGGAGAAAGAACAGAGACGATAGAGAAAGAACAGAGACGATAGAGAAAGGAGAAAGAACAGAGACAATAGAGAAAGAACAGAGACGATAGAGAAAGGAGAAAGAACAGAGACAATAGAGAAAGAACAGAGACGATAGAGAAAGAACAGAGACAATAGAGAAAGAACAGAGACGATAGAGAAAGAACAGAGACAATAGAGAAAGGAGGAAGGCAGTGAGATGGAATATAGGCCTGCAAATCTGAGAGAAAATGAAATGAGAGAATGATCTCCTGACTTTGTCTGGGTAATACTATCATAATATAATTTCTGATTGAACCATTTAAATGTGTTCAAACCTGTCAATGTTCATCATGTGTTGTTTATCTTACTGTCGTTTTGCTATTAACCTATTTACTTTAAATGTGAACTAAACACACTAGGCCTAAACAGTTTTACCTCTGAGCTATACGAAAAGCATTTTCTTTCTAATTAAACTAAATCAAAATGAAATTGTTTCTTACTTCCCGGGGAATTTGTTATTTTTCCAATGAATATAAATTACAGATGTCAGATGATGATTGCATCAGATGAAACTGCTGAATAAATCTGGGGAGAAACACTTCAGATTTCACTTTAATTGGAATGTTTATTCTAATCTACACCTCCAACTTTAAACGTCTTTTTTTATTCCATTAGGTTACATAGTTAAATGTTAAGTGGTGAAAAATGTTTCAGTAATATATATATATTTTTAAAAGTTTTTCATGAAATAAAACATGAACATTATTACGTTGTACTACATTAGAAACTTTAGCCATAATAACTTGATTTGTTAATATAATATAATGACTCTATTCTAAATTACAGCGCAATCCAACCAAGTTAATATTAGCAGGTAAAAAAAACCTAATCGTCGCTCGATCCACCACGAAAGAGAAGCAATTAACTAAGTTTAGACTTCCACAGGCAGGTCATCCCACTGAACAGCAGTAAGGAGTCTGAGGGGTTTAGACTTCCACAGGCAGGTCATCCCACTGAACAGCAGTAAGGAGTCTGAGGGGTTTAGACTTCCACAGGCAGGTCATCCCACTGAACAGCAGTAAGGAGTCTGAGGGGTTTAGACTTCCACAGGCAGGTCATCCCACTGAACAGCAGTAAGGAGTCTGAGGGGTTTAGACTTCCACAGGCAGGTCGTCCCACTGAACAGCAGTAAGGGGTCTGAGGGGTTTAGACTTCCACAGGCAGGTCATCCCACTGAACAGCAGTAAGGAGTCTGAGGGGTTTAGACTTCCACAGGCAGGTCATCCCACTGAACAGCAGTAAGGAGTCTGAGGGGTTTAGACTTCCACAGGCAGGTCATCCCACTGAACATCAGTAAGGAGTCTGAGGGGTTTAGACTTCCACAGGTTTAGACTTCCACAGGCAGGTCATCCCACTGAACAGCAGTAAGGAGTCTGAGGGGTTTAGACTTCCACAGGCAGGTCATCCCACTGAACAGCAGTAAGGAGTCTGAGGGGTTTAGACTTCCACAGGCAGGTCGTCCCACTGAACAGCAGTAAGGGGTCTGAGGGGTTTAGACTTCCACAGGAAGGTCATCCCACTGAACAGCAGTAAGGAGTCTGAGGGGTTTAGACTTCCACAGGCAGGTCGTCCCACTGAACAGCAGTAAGGAGTCTGAGGGGTTTAGACTTCCACAGGCAGGTCATCCCACTGAACAGCAGTAAGGAGTCTGAGGGGTTTAGACTTCCACAGGCAGGTCGTCCCACTGAACAGCAGTAAGGGGTCTGAGGGGTTTAGACTTCCACAGGTTTAGACTTCCACATCATCTGGCCCTAAACGTGTGATAAAAGGCTGGATCCGGCCCTGGTTCAGCCCTGCCACAGCCACACAGACCTGACTACCGCAGCAGCAAACCAATTTTTAACACTACAACGTGTCATCTATGTGTAATTGGTCAGTGTGACCTGTCATTTTAACACGTGTGTGTGTGTTAACTGCACTTCTGTAAATCAAATGTATTTATATAGCCCTTCGTACATCAGCTGATATCTCAAAGTGCTGTACAGAAACCCAGCCTAAAACCCCAAACAGCAAGCAATGCAGGTGTAGCAGCACGGTGGCTAGGAAAAACTCCCTAGAAAGGCCAAAACCTAGGAAGAAACCTAGAGAGGGGGTGGCCAGTCCTCTTCTGGCTGTGCCGGGTGGAGATTATAACAGAACATGGCCAAGATGTTCAAATGTTCATAAATGACCAGCATGGTCCAATAATAATAAGGCAGAACAGTTGAAACTGGAGCAGCAGCACGGCCAGGTGGACTGGGGACAGCAAGGAGTCATGTCAGGTAGTCCTGAGGCATGGTCCTAGGGCTCAGGTCCTCCGAGAGAGAAAGAGAGAATTAGAGAGAGCACACTTAAATTCACACAGGACACCGAATAGGACAGGAGAAGTACTCCAGATATAACAAACTGACCCTAGCCCCCCGACACATAAACTACTGCAGCATAAATACTGGAGGCTGAGACAGGAGGGGTCAGGAGACACTGTGGCCCCATCCGAGGACATCCCCGGACAGGGCCAAACAGGAAGGATATAACCCCAGGATGTAACCCTGCACCTGCAGCGTCGGTAGAAAAGAGAACCTTCACCTGAGAGGTGTAAAATATTATTTATTTCAATAAAATGTACTGAATATATGTCCTTTTTATTCATGTGAATAATTTGAATCTTGTGAGTCATCCAGGGTCTTTAGAATGTGATGTGTTGGGGAACTTTAGAGTGATTAGAATGTGATGTGTTGGAGAACTTTAGAATGATTAGAATGTGATGTGTTGGAGAACTTTAGAATGATTAGAATGTGATGTGTTGGGGAACTTTAGAATGTGATGTGTTGGAGAACTTTAGAATGATTAGAATGTGATGTGTTGGGGAACTTTAGAATGATTAGAATGTGATGTGTTGGGGAACTTTAGAATGATTAGAATGTGATGTGTTGGGGAACTTTAGAATGATTGGAATGTGATGTTTTGGGGAACTTTAGAATTATTAGAATGTGATGTGTTGGGGAACTTTAGAATGTGATGTGTTGGAGAACTTTAGAATGATTAGAATGTGATGTGTTGGGGAACTTTAGAATGACTAGAATGTGATGTGTTGGGGAACTTTAGAATGATTAGAATGTGATGTGTTGGGGAACTTTAGAATGATTGGAATGTGATGTGTTGGGGAACTTTAGAATGATTAGAATGTGATGTGTTGGGGAACTTTAGAATGATTAGAATGTGATGTGTTGGGGAACTTTAGAATGATTAGAATGTGATGTGTTGGGGAACTTTAGAATGATTAGAATGTGATGTGTTGGGGAACTTTAGAATGATTGGAATGTGATGTGTTGGGGAACTTTAGAATGTGATGTGTTGGAGAACTTTAGAGTGATTAGAATGTGATATATTGGGGAACTTTAGAATGATTAGAATGTGATGTGTTGGGGAACTTTAGAATGATTAGAATGTGATGTGTTGGGGAACTTTAGAATGATTGGAATGTGATGTGTTGGGGAACTTTAGAATGATTAGAATGTGATGTGTTGGGGAACTTTAGAATGATTAGAATGTGATGTGTTGGGGAACTTTAGAATGATTGGAATGTGATGTGTTGGAGAACTTTAGAATTATTAGAATGTGATGTGTTGGGGAACTTTAGAATGGGATGTGTTGGAGAACTTTAGAATGATTAGAATGTGATGTGTTGGGGAACTTTAGAATGTGATGTGTTGGGGAACTTTAGAATGATTAGAATGTGATGTGTTGGGGAACTTTAGAATGTGATGTGTTGGGGAACTGTGGAACACAGCGATGATCAAATAGTTCTAAATCAATCAGCTCAGATACAGTCACTGGACAGTTTATTAGGTACACCCATCTAGCACTGGTTTTGCCTCCAAAACAGCCTGAATTCTTCAAGACATGGATTCTACAGGGTGTTGTAAACGTTCCACAGGGACGTTGGTCCATGCTGACACGATGGCATCACGCAGTTGCTGCAGATTGGACTCTGGGGACTGACCAGGCCACTCAAATAAACAGAACTCGCTGTCATTGTTTCAGGCAATGTTTTTCCACTCCTCACTTGCCTAGTGTTGGTGACCGCGTGCCCACTGGAGCAGCTTCCTCTTGTTTTTACCTGATAGGAGTGGAACCCGGTGTGGTCGTCTGCTGAAATAGCCCATCAGTGACACGGACCAACGAGGTGTGTGTTCTGAGACGCCGTTCTGCACACCACTGTTGAGGCCCGTCTGTTAGCTTGCACGATTCTTGTCATTCTCCTTCCACCTCTCATCGGAGAGCTGTTTTCTCCCACAGGTCTGCCGCTGACTGGATGTTGTTCTGTTTGTCACACCATTCTCAGTAAATCCTAGACACTGTCGTGTGTGAAAAGCCCAGGAGGCTGTTTCTGAGGTACTGGATCCGGAGCGCCTGGCACTGACGATCATACCACACTCACAGTCGCTTAGGTTACTTATTTTGCCCATCCTAACCGTCAATCAAACAGTAACTGAATGCCTTGATGCTCGTCTGCCTGCTTTATATAGCAAGCCAAGGCCACATGACTCACTGTCTGTAGGGGGGGGGGGGGGGGGGGGGATCCATTTTCATGTACCTAATAAACTGTCCGGTGTGTGTATATCCTGTATAGGGGAAGATGTTCAGAAGGTGAGTATATATCCTGTATAGGGGAAGATGTTCAGAAGGTGAGTGTATATCCTGTATAGGAGAAGATGTTCAGAAGGTGAGTATATATATCCTGTATAGGGGAAGATGTTCAGAAGGTGAGTATATATATCCTGTATAGGAGATGATGTTCAGAAGGTGAGTATATATCCTGTATAGGAGATGATGTTCAGAAGGTGAGTATATATATCCTGTATAGGGGAAGATGTTCAGAAGGTGAGTGTATATCCTGTATAGGGGAAGATGTTCAGAAGGTGAGTATATATATCCTGTATAGGAGAAGATGTTCAGAAGGTGAGTATATATATCCTGTATAGGGGAAGATGTTCAGAAGGTGAGTATATATATCCTGTATAGGAGAAGATGTTCAGAAGGTGAGTATATATATCCTGTATAGGGGAAGATGTTCAGAAGGTGAGTATATATATCCTGTATAGGAGATGATGTTCAGAAGGTGAGTATATATCCTGTATAGGAGATGATGTTCAGAAGGTGAGTATATATATCCTGTATAGGAGAAGATGTTCAGAAGGTGAGTATATATATCCTGTATAGGAGATGATGTTCAGAAGGTGAGTATATATCCTGTATAGGAGATGATGTTCAGAAGGTGAGTATATATATCCTGTATAGGGGAAGATGTTCAGAAGGTGAGTGTATATCCTGTATAGGGGAAGATGTTCAGAAGGTGAGTATATATATCCTGTATAGGAGAAGATGTTCAGAAGGTGAGTATATATATCCTGTATAGGGGAAGATGTTCAGAAGGTGAGTATATATATCCTGTATAGGAGAAGATGTTCAGAAGGTGAGTATATATATCCTGTATAGGGGAAGATGTTCAGAAGGTGAGTATATATCCTGTATAGGAGATGATGTTCAGAAGGTGAGTATATATCCTGTATAGGGGAAGATGTTCAGAAGGTGAGTGTATATCCTGTATAGGAGAAGATGTTCAGAAGGTGAGTGTATATCCTGTATAGGAGAAGATGTTCAGAAGGTGAGTGTATATCCTGTATAGGAGATGATGTTCAGAAGGTGAGTATATATCCTGTATAGGGGAAGATGTTCAGATGTTCAGAAGGTGAGTGTATATCCTGTATAGGGGAAGATGTTCAGAAGGTGAGTGTATATCCTGTATAGGAGATGATGTTCAGAAGGTGAGTATATATATCCTGTATAAGAGATGATGTTCAGTAGGTGAGTGTATATCCTGTATAGGGGAAGATGTTCAGAAGGCTTTTAACTTCCAACATCATTTACATAATCCAATGATGTCATAATGCTCTGAGACAGAAGCTGCTGCTCCAATTGCACACAACACACTTTCACATCAGGAATTTAGGAGTGTCAAAAATAATCCCGTTTCCCATCATTTTCATGAATTCTGCAGAGTGTATGCTATCCCGAGGAATAGCAGATGTTGACATCAATGAAAACCCGTAGTCTCTACATTATAGCTTGCTGGTGGCATCCCCCATCAAGATGAACATGGAAAAGATGGATTAGATTCAATTGTTTACTCAAAGGCCAATAAAGCTTTCTTGAACCTCTCTGTGTTTGTAGTTGGCCAATCTTACAGTAGGAGATGTGTGTTGTGAGAATCAGACTGCAGTGTGCTCGGTCTACCTGGAGAGGGCGCCAGAGCTCTGATTTTACGTTCCTGAACGAAACCAGCGTTGTTTTTTTCCCAGGTTGAAGAGACCCAGGTCAGGAGGATAAGTAATGATTCCAATTGGAAGCTTTAGAAAATAAACAGATTCATGGGACCAGCGCCGTTGCTAACTAGCATTGCTGGCTCCTTAGTTTAGAATTCTTCCATTATGCAAAGAGTTATGGGATATTAGAATACTCTTGTCGCAACCGTTCTTATCTTCAAACTAGGTTTATTCAAACCACACCGTTCACTCCCGGAGAAGAAGAGAATGGGATGGATTCATTTCCATAATCATCATATGACTAACAACACAAAGCACCCACACCAATAACACCGACCGTAAACACAACTTTTTAATATTTTAATAGCTCCCAAAGTGCCCAATAAAGCACTCAGAACCAGCTAACACCCACCTACCCACTGGGCTATAAACTAGATCACCCACTTTAACCAGACACTGGAGAGGTTTTAAAAAACGGGGAAACAATCTCTCTACAACGATAAGTGCTTTTGACGTGTTTTAATGTATCTATTTATTAGGAAAGGACTCTCTATCTAGCCTATCATTTCGTGTGTGTGTGTGCGTGTGTGTGTGTGCGTGTTAGGTCTAAGTATCACATTTTTATCCATACATCATTATAATATAGTTTCAGCCTACTCTTCGTGTCATGATCAAAACCGAAAAATTGACGTGTTGACATATTTGATAGAGGTAAAACAAATATAACAAACAAAAACACCATATTTGTTATAAATATATTCTGTAATAAATATATTTTTATTTGTACATATATCCTAGGACTCTGTCAAACATATCAACCTATTTATCATGTTTCATTTTCGATGGTGTAATAACCTTGGTTACTATAATTAGGCCTCTGCCTTAACAACCTGAAGAAACGTATTATTTTGTTTAATAGGCCCTGCTCGTCAATTCACCTGACACGAACTGTGTGATTGTCAATCTGTTAATTACGTGTATTTAATAAAGCTTTAATTTGACATCCTTCCACCGAGCTCGAAGTCTATCTGTGACGTCGTGGTGTTCGGAGTCTGATCGTTGGCTCGAACCCCTCTCTTCCACGTTCTACAGCGCATGGATTGCATTCTCCCTCCTTCCACAGAATTGACTCTGACAATTACAATAGCGGGATAATTGCAATCTGTCGCCGTGTATTCCGTGTTAACATATCACAAAGTTATCCCAACGCGATTCACTGCACATATGCTCTGTTCTACATAGACAGCCCCCTCCATGCAATTATAACCGAATTTCACGGTGTGGGCTTTTAATGCTAATTTATCCCCTTTCTGGCCCATGGGCCAGCCTGAGATGCCAAACCGGCAAGTGACGTTCCATGCACGCATGTGTGTGTGTTTAGATGGGGGGGGGGGGGGGGGGGGGGGGGATAGAGAAATATAGAGAGTGAAATTGTGTATGTGTGAGAGAGGGAGGGTGGTGGGAGGGGGGGGATCAGATATCGGCTGTCTTTGTTTAACCAGCCTCGCGCCTCTCAACCGGGGTAATGGGACAGAAGATATTGGTGTGTGTAGTGGGGTACGGCGCGAGGCCGACAGAAGCGATGAATTAAAAAGGTGTCAATAAATGTGTGTCAGACAATGAGCTAAAACACACACGGGCCTCGAGGGGGACAAAGAAGGACAGATGGAGAGGGAGGGGACTAGGGAGGGTGGGCTGGGGCCTGTGTGTGTGGTGGTGTTGGGTGGGGGGGGGGGGGGGGTGACAGGGTCCCGATCAGAGAAGGATCAGAGCGGGGAAATGGGAGGACAATGTTCTGGGAATAATTTAAACCGATTTGGGAGCCTGGTCCCTGAAGTGAATAATTTAAACCGTTGATTAACTACACTAAACAAGAGCCAATATTAATTAACTCATTCTGAACGGGAAGGCTTGTGCCGCGCGCCTGAGAGCTACAAGCTTTGTTTTCTAGTGAACAGCGTTCTAAAGTTAGTTCATTAAAGGTAAAATACACTCAATACGTCAGTGTTTTTTTATTAGTCCACTGTTAATACGGTCCCAAATTGTTTGCGTGTCAGCAAAATGTCACGTGTGTGAGACCCCAGCGAGTGCACGTTAAGATGATAAATACACACACACACACACACACACACACACACACACACACTATATGGCCCCAAGGCTACAACTTAAGGAGGTCCCCAAAAACACGTCCTTATGAAAATCATCTCCCCCATCAGAACAGTTAATGCAACGCAAGGCCTAACACCACCGCTAGGAGGCGCTCTAACGTTAACCACAGTGTCAAGCCCCGCTTCCTCTAATTAAGGTTTAAATTGGGTGAATTTAATTGAGCTAATTAGCCAGGATAACGGCTTTAATTAATTGATAAGTAAGTATCTGCCATATGATAGGTTATTTATTATCCTCACCTCGCGGCTCAGTCTCTCACTCTCTCAACCACTAAACCCAGCACCATGTTTCATCTCGCGCTGATCTGTTAATACATTTACAACATTTGTTTTTTTTTATGTCAACAAGCTTTGGGAAATAATTAGGGCTAAATTGTCAGGGAATATTTCATTACGCTTCAATATCATCTGGCCCTCTGGCTCCGTTGCATATATAGGACTAACGCATGTCTACCCAGAAAATATTAGACCACGCGAAGGGAGCAGGCCTACTAGGACCGGAAATAACACTGTGGAAACTTGTCAACTTTAGGCTGTATATAAATAGACAAGAGCTTTACAATAGACTACCCAGACTGTCCTGGACAACGAACAAAGACCAGTGTGCCTAAACCAGTCACTATGGATATAGACTGAATGGAACTCAACGGTGTTCTAATGAGTGAATGGCATGGGCCTCGCCTCGGAACCGTTAGAACCCCTTTGTATGTCATTCCCAGGTTCTGTTCTGAGCTGGAGCCTCAGCCTGCCTGGGCTGCCTGGCCGATTCATCAGGGTTCGCGTGGAAGCGTGAACCTGATTCTCCCTAATTAAAACATATTTTCTCGTTTACGGTGCGGCTATAAGCAGGCCTCGAGGGAAACCGGGGCTTCCTCCCCCTCCAGCAGTCTACCTGGCAGATGGTCAGGCTCCTCGAGCCCACTGGCCGGTCCGGTACGGGCTGATAAAGAGGCTTTCTCTCTCTCTCTCGCTCTCTCTCTCCTCCGTGGCGCGCCACTCCCCACATCAGATCCGAACAACGTGCGTAGCCGACCGGAGAGAGGATAAGAACACAGGATAACAAAGGAGATATTAACCACTTAAAACACGTACGCACACACACACACACAGAGACAGACAGCGGTCAACAGTGATGCTGTAGTATTGCGCAATGATGATTCTGACGAACTACTGAAAGCAGTATCATGCTATTAGGCCTTGACATAAGGAGGAATCAGATGTCAGAATGTTGCCCCATCATTCTAGAAGGTTGAACATTCCACGCAGGAGACGCAAAGCTGTCGATGTTTCCTCGATGGTTTTTTTTTTTAGAGACGACTCACATTAAACCATTTTTATTTTTTACCATTTTAATTGTATTTAACCTTTATTTAACTAGGCAAGTCAGACCTGCTTGGTTTAATTTTGCCAAATTTAAAGAGAACTACTTCCAACATATTGTATGTATTATCAGATCAGTGCCAATAACAAATAGGCTAAATGTAGCCTAATGTAATAAAACAATAAAGTTTGAATACGTTTGAATAAGATGTAAAGGTAGGAAGTAAAATGTAAATATATGCCTATGTATGCTAATGAAGCTTAAACAATATATAAATGGATCATCATCAGTTTCCAATCGTTTTCAATAAAAACATATTTTTAATGTCAAATAATATAAAACATTTAAAAAATCCCCAAAACCCAAACGGCCCTTAAAACACTGGAGAAAAACCTTTAAAACACAATAAACACATTGGACGAAACCAGTGAAAACAGATTATACTATTTAGCCTATTAAATACAAAGAAATTAAACATTATTCATGCATAAAATGAAATCATCAACACCCTGTGAATGGGAATAAATAGCCTTACACAAATTGAACAAAAATGAGCGGTTTAAACGCATGAAAATGCCTCCACCGTTTTTAAGGCGAAATAATCATTATGTTTGAAATAAGTCTCTTTGAAGTCAATATAAAGGATAAAATCATAGAAACATTAAATAACATTTCATTAAATAACGATCATTCACAACTGTGTTTTTATTTCACACAACTTTTACAACCAAAGAGTTTGAAAAGTGACTTATTAAAACCAAAATATTTCCACAAATGTCTAAAAGTATGAAGTTGTTTTTACTACCCAGAGATGCCGCATAAAACCAGGTAACTAACTACCTCTTCAGATCTGGCAGATAAAAAGCGCCATTCGGGGGCCAACGATACAACACAACGTGCGCACGTTCGGTTGCTGCACGAGCATAAGAGCATGCAGGTTTACGGATCTAATCTTTTGGACATGTGTTGGGCAAGTCACGAGCTCTGTGTGACTTCAAGAGCACGTCTCTATTCTCCAGGACCCAAGCTGTCGCTTTCCAAACAGTAGCCAGGAACCCAGCTCAGCAACAGAGCGCTTACAGGAGACGAGAGGCCAACCTTTCCACGGGCCAAGTCAACTCGTCGTCACCTGACTTCTGGAAGTAATGTTTTTTTTTTTGTTTTATGATACTAAATCTACTACACAGAATGTATTACGTATATAACCTATAACATTACACGATTCTTGATCATATCTGGTTCTCTCTACTCTTTAGGCTGTAACTCTGAGGCAAAGTTTACAGACGAGAAACTGGGTTAGCTGGGGATTTGCCTCTAGTCTATATTTTTCTATATTTTTCTGTTGCGTTTTTTTTTTAAAGAGTTAACTGTTATGAGGAATAAGTCTAATTTGAACCTCCTCTCCTCTCCCCTTCATTCTCCTCTCCTCTCCCCTTCATTCTCCTCTCCTCTCCTCTCCTCTCCCCTTCATTCTCCTCTCCTCTCCTCCTCTTCACTCTGTCACGCACCTTCACCATAAAGCAGCAGACGGGGTGATTAAATGCAGGGCCGGTGAAAATATATGCAAATGATCACCGCGCACAAAAGCTGCGCACAAATTGGCGTCACCATTTCTCAAATGATATCATTACTATATTTTGAAAATGTTAATCTGTTGAGCCGGATTTCCCGCGGGAGTTGAGTAAATTAGCTATATTTCCGTGCAGCTCGTGCCAAGGCAGCCGAGGAAAGACGCGGGAGGGAGGACAGGGAGGAGGGGGAGGGGAGGGACGGGGAGAGGGGAGGGACAAGGAGAGAAGAAGAAATGACAAGCACCTCTGATTCACTGATTACAATTAGCCTCTCTGGTTCGGACTTCTTCAAGCGTTGATGATTTTCGGCATATTAAGCACGTTTTACCGAAAGGTGATAAGTCAGATTTAATTTAAATGAAATTATTGCTTTAATGGAAGTTGGGTTATTCTTATTAAAATACCTCATTCTCATTTTAGATTCAGTTTATCCTGCCTCAACATAAACGCAAACGTGAGAGAAAAAGAGAGTTAGAGAGAGAGGGAGGAGAGAGAGAGGGAGAGAGAGGGAGGAGAGAGAGAGGGAGGAGAGAGAGAGGAGAGAGAGGGAGGAGAGAGAGAGGGAGGAGAGAGAGAGGGAGGAGAGAGTGAGAGAGGAGAGAGAGGGAGGAGAGAGTTAGAGAGAGAGAGGGAGGAGAGAGTTAGAGAGAGAGAGAGAGGGAGGAGAGTGAGAGAGGGAGGAGAGAGTGAGAGAGAGATTTTTGAAGGGCATTGGGGGTAGGACTGAATAAGGTAATTTGAAGGGAATTACTTTTCCATTTTCTATCCCCCCCAAAAAGTGAATTAAAAATAAATACTTTTTTTTTTTTTTAACTCCCCAAATCAATCGCATTTGCTTCCCCTCGGTGTCTGTACATCGACAGCCGGACAATTACATATAATTAGGTGGAGGAACAGTTTTTAATTGCATGCGATTAAGGAAAGAATCTCGCTCACTAGTTCCCAGACTCAGAAGGAAAAAGGTTTTTGTCGGCTTCTCTCCAACACTTTACAATCAAAGCTTTTCATGTTGTATGAGGAAACTAAGTAAAAAAAACAACAAAATAAAAAAACACATCAACACACAGAAAAATCATTTAACTCTGTAATTGGAATCTGCGTCTATTTTTGTTGTATTTTACAAGGCAGAGATCAAAATCAAATCACCTCCCGACAATTAATTAAGATTTATCTCTCCCCCCCCCTCTCTCTGGCCCTAATTATCAACCAATCGACTAATAGCGCGCGACTTCATTCAGATAGTTAGAAAATAACTTGTGTGAACTTAATTGGGTAATTAAAACAGTCAACTGCCTCCCGTTAACTCCGTTAATTAAAAATGAATGTGACGTTACGTGGTTCTAGGGGAGTATTATTGACACACGGAGGAGGAGGGGGAGGAAGAGGGAGGAGGAAGAACGAGAGGACGAGAAGGAAAGGAAGAGGAGGAGAATGAGGAAGCGCAAGTTATTTGCAGATGTTATTGGTTTGTTTGGGGAGTGGGGTGGGGTGGTGGAGGGGTGTCTGTCGGAGCACCTGCCATGTGTACCTCTGCCTCCGGGCGTAGTAATGATGAATTTAATAACGGGGAACCCCCGGGACTCTACGCCTTCCGTATTGACCCCTATAAGCAACGACTAGCCAGCGGCAGAAATGACTGCAGGCCAGTGGCCTTCACATAAAACACATCGATTCATTCATCTAATGTCAGGAACACTCTGGTTCTAACCACTAAAGCTGCCTCACATCAACTGGAGGTTAATGACCTGATGTTATGATGCGTTATAAAGCCTCTATAACCTGTCTATTGAAGCTTCAGCTCAACTGGAGGTTAATGACCTGATGTTATGATGCGTTATAAAGCCTCTATAACCTGTCTACTGAAGCTTCAGCTACACAGGAGGTTAATGACCTGATGTTATGATGCGTTATAAAGCCTCTATAACCTGTCTACTGAAGCTTCAGCTCAACTGGAGGTTAATGACCTGATGTTATGATGCGTTATAAAGCCTCTATAACCTGTCTACTGAAGGTTATGCATTGCTTTTACAAGTGCTTATAGTGAAGGACTGTCAATGAGAAAGGACAGGAATAAGATGGAAATAAAACGTTTGACACAGGTGCTCTTAAATTGCTAGAAACGTGTGTGTGTGTGTGTGTGTGTGTGTATGTATGTGTGTGTGTGTGTGTGCGTGTGTGTGTGTCTGCACGCAGTTGTGTGTGTGTGTGTGTGTGTGTGTGTGTGTGTGTCTGCACGCAGTTTGTGTGTGTGTGTGTGAGTGAGAGAGAGAGAGAGAGAGGTCAGTCCATTCATTTTAAAGCGGCAATCTGCAGTTGAAGCAATGCTCTCTGGTCTGAACCATACAGGACCTTGAGGTCGTAGGGTCATAGGGTCATAGGGTGCTGCTCTCTGGTCTGAACCATACAGGACCTTGAGGTCGTAGGGTCATAGGGTCATAGGGTGCTGCTCTCTGGTCTGAACCATACAGGGTCACAGGGTCTTTTCTCTGAGTGTTGGTCATGAAAAGTTGGTTTAGCCCCTCATCTATAACACACAGACAGTCTAGAGTTCAGCCCAAACAATTTAATCCTCTACAGAAAAATATTCTCCCCCCTATTCCTTCTCTCTCCTATTCCTTCTCTCTCCTATTCCTTCTCTCTCCTATTCCTTCTCTCTCCTATTCCTTCTCTCTCCTATTCCTTCTCTCTCCTATTCCTTCTCTCTCCTATTCCTTCTCTCTCCTATTCCTTCTCTCTTAGTTGTTGTTATTTAGTTAGTTAGTTGTTACAGTAGTTTTTGTCAGTTGTTAGTTAGCTGTTAATCTAGTTGTTGTTTTAAAAAAACTAGGCAAGTCAGTTAAGAACAAATTCTTATTTTCAATGACGGCCTAGGAACAGTGGGTTAACTGCCCTGTTCAGGAGCAGAACGACAGATTTGTACTTTGTCAGCTCGGGGGTTTGAACTTGCAACCTTCCGTCCAACGCTCTAACCACTAGGCTACACTGCCGCCCCAGTTGTTACAGTAGTTGTTGTTGTTAGTTAGTTAACAGTAGTTGTTGTTAGTTAGTTGTTACAGTAGTTGTTGTTAATTTGTTGTTACTGTAGATGTTGTTGTTAGTTGTTACAGTAATTGTTGTTAGTTAGTTGTTACTGTAGATGTTGTTAATTAGTTGTTACTGTAGATGTTGTTAATTAGTTGTTACTGTAAATGTTAGTTAGTTGTTACAGTAATTGTTGTTAGTTAGTTGTTACTGTAGATGTTGTTAATTAGTTGTTACTGTAGATGTTGTTTGTTAGTTGTAACAGTAGTTGTTGTTAGTTGTCACTGTAGATGTTGTTAGTTGTTACTGTAGATGTTGTTAATTAGTTGTTACTGTAGTTGTTGTTAGTTAGTTGTTACTGTAGATGTTGTTAGTTAGTTGTTACAGTAGATGTTGTTAGTTAGTTGTTACAGTAGATGTTGTTAGTTAGTTGTTACTGTAGTTGTTGTTAGTTAGTTGTTACTGTAGATGTTGTTAGTTAGTTGTTACTGTAGATGTTGTTAATTAGTTGTTACTGTAGATGTTGTTAATTAGTTGTTACTGTAGATGTTGTTAATTAGTTGTTACTATAGATGTTGTTAATTAGTTGTTACTGTAGTTGTTGTTAATTAGTTGTTACTGTAGATGTTGTTAGTTAGTTGTTACTGTAGATGTTGTTAGTTAGTTGTTACTGTAGATGTTGTTAGTTAGTTGTTACTGTAGATGTTGTTAATTAGTTGTTACTGTAGATGTTGTTAGTTAGTTGTTACTGTAGATCAGGGGTGTCAAAGTCAAATGGACGGAGGGCCAAATAAAAAAATCAGCTACAAGACGAGGGCCGGACTGTTCGAATGTTCATTGAAAATTTTTTAAATGACGCATATAGTCTAGTGAACCTAATTGAACCTACTGAAAACCTAACAAATATATTACAATATGATCAGATAAATAAAGCAATATTTTCTTATGGCTCTGTCAGTAATCTTTAATTTTCAACAGACACAAAAGACAAATTTCCTTTATATAAATATCCCCATAACATGAACATTAAATGAAAGAAACCGGTATTCAAGGCACCATCAGTAGACTATATTTTCTATTTTAGCAAAAGTGGGCTAAATTTACTTCAAAGAAAAAACAATAATAGCAATTTTCTATCATCCACTCAACTGAAATATTTTTAAAATATAATTGGATTGAAATACAAAAAAATAAAGTGCAAAAATCTATTAATCAAAAACAACACTTTGTTTAAGGAGAAGTAACATGCAGTGAAAACAAATATTAAATTTTAACTTTTAAACTTGAACTGAGTAAAAACTCTAAATATGTGATTGCACAGTAATGTTCACTTGTTTGAGGTTGAGGGTGATACTTGGTGGTGTCCCATCTTTTCCACAAGTTCATCAATGTTCGGGGTAAGGCTCTGAGCTGAAGAAATCCTCAGAATTGAGTGGAGGTGTTCAGCAGTAAGTCGACTTCTGTGTGATGTTTTGTTCAGGTTCATCAAAGAAAACAGTTGTTCACACAGGTATGTGCTGCCAAACATAGACAACGTTTGAGCAGCCTGGATGCGCAGCTGGGGCATTGTGCCGGGGAGGAAACGGGCGAACTCCGCAGCACCCACTGCCGCATATTTTGCCCTCAGTGCATCATTGCATTGGAGGTCAATCAACTCCATTTGGAGGTTTGGTGGTGAGCTTTCCACGTCAACAGCAAATGGGTTACCGAGCAGTTCCAACCTGCTTTTTTGTGCTTCAAAGTCAGCAAATCGGCGTCGAAAGTCAGCGGCAAGCATACCTATTTTATCAGCCAACTGTGTGCTCGGGAACGCACTGGTAGAGAGCTTCTCTTTCATGGTCTGGCAGCTGGGAAAGTGGCTCAAATTTTCTTTCCGCATCTGCGTCTCCCACAGAGTCAGTTTGGTTTTAAATGCCTTCACTGTACTGTACATATCAGAGATGACACGATCCCGACCCTGCAGCTGCAAGTTTATTGCATTCAGATGACTCGTAATGTCACACAGAAAAGCCATTTCACACAGAAACATTTCGTCTCGGAGTTGTGTTGTGTCTTTCCCTTTGCTGTCCAAGAACAGACAAATCTCCTCACGAAGCTCGAAACATCTTTGAAGCACCTTTCCCTGGCTTAGCCATCGCACCTCTGTGTGATAAGGCAAATCACCATGCTCCGTTTCTAACTCCGTCAGAAATGCCTTGAACTGGCGGTGATTCAAACCTTTGGCTCTGATAAAGTTAACTGTGCGCGTGATGATGCTCATTACATGCTCCATTTTCAAGGCTTTACCGCACAACGCTTCCTGGTGTATGATACAATGATAAGCTGTCAGCTCACCTGTCGCGTTTTCCTCTTGCATCTTTTCCCGTATCTTCGCCACCAGTCCGCTCCTGTGTCCACACATCGCAGGTGCTCCGTCGGTTGTCAAACCCACGAGTTTTTCCCAAGGCAGCTCCATCTCATTTACACATCTTGACACCTCTTCATACAAATCATGCCCCGTAGTTGTGCCATGCATAGGACGTAAAGCCAAAAACTCCTCTGTCACGCTTAGGTTGGAGTCCACTCCGCGGATGAAAATTGACAACTGGGCAATGTCAGAAATGTCGGTGCTCTCATCCACAGCCAAGGAATATGCAATAAAATCTTTTCCCTTTTTCACAAGCTGCTCTTTTAGATTGATGGACAACTGGTCTACTCTCTCGGCAATGGTGTTTCTGCTCAGACTCACATTTAAAAAGAGTTGCCTTTTTTCTGGGCAAACTTCGTCACAAACTTTAATCATGCAGTTTTTGATGAAATCCCCCTCCGTAAATGGCCGGGCTGATTTAGCGATCTCTTCTGCCAAAATAAAACTGGCCTTGACAGCCTTTTGTAGCCTTTGTTCCATGTCCATATTCTTGTTTTTGTCCGCGTGTTTCGTTTCATAATGTCGTCTCAGATTATACTCTTTCAGTACCGCCACACTTTCTCCACACAGAAGACACACAGGTTTTCCAGCTACCTTCGTGAACATATACTCCGACTCCCACCTTGTTTGAAACCCCCGGTTCTCAGTATCCACCTTCCGTTTTGCCATTTTTGATGGGTATCTGAAAGTTAATTTTACTGTGATGCTGACGACTGCTGTGCCAATAAATATTGAAATGAAGCAGCCTACTGCTCGGTGCGTCACCTTTGCATTGTGGGAAATGTAGTATTGGTGCGTGTAAAAGATCTGCGGGCTGCCGGCTTGCTGCGGGCCGGATCTAATAATAAATCAAGATCATCCCAGGGGCCGTAAAAAACCTTCTTGCGGGCCGGATGTGGCCCGCGGGCCTTGACTCTGACATATGTGCTGTAGATGTTGTTAGTTAGTTGTTACTGTAGATGTTGTTAATTAGTTGTTACTGTAGATGTGGTTAGTTGTTACTGTAGATGTTGTTACTGTAGATGTTGTTACTGTAGATGTTGTTACTGTAGTTGTTGTTAGTTAGTTGTTACTGTAGTTGTTGTTAGTTAGTTGTTACTGTAGATGTTGTTAGTTAGTTGTTACTGTAGATGTTGTTACTGTAGATGTTGTTACTGTAGTTGTTGTTAGTTAGTTGTTACTGTAGATGTTGTTACTGTAGTTGTTGTTACTGTAGTTGTTGTTAGTTAGTTGTTACTGTAGTTGTTGTTACTGTAGTTGTTGTTACTGTAGATGTTGTTACTGTAGATGTTGTTACTGTAGATGTTGTTACTGTAGATGTTGTTACTGTAGATGTTGTTACTGTAGATGTTGTTACTGTAGTTGTTGTTACTGTAGATGTTGTTAGTTAGTTGTTACTGTAGATGTTGTTACTGTAGATGTTGTTACTGTAGTTGTTGTTACTGTAGATGTTGTTACTGTAGATGTTGTTACTGTAGATGTTGTTACTGTAGATGTTGTTACTGTAGTTGTTGTTACTGTAGTTGTTGTTACTGTAGATGTTGTTACTGTAGATGTTGTTACTGTAGTTGTTGTTACTGTAGTTGTTGTTACTGTAGATGTTGTTACTGTAGATGTTGTTACTGTAGTTGTTGTTACTGTAGATGTTGTTACTGTAGATGTTGTTACTGTAGATGTTGTTACTGTAGTTGTTGTTACTGTAGATGTTGTTACTGTAGTTGTTGTTACTGTAGATGTTGTTACTGTAGATGTTGTTACTGTAGATGTTGTTACTGTAGATGTTGTTACTGTAGTTGTTGTTACTGTAGATGTTGTTACTGTAGTTGTTGTTACTGTAGATGTTGTTACTGTAGATGTTGTTACTGTAGTTGTTGTTACTGTAGTTGTTGTTACTGTAGTTGTTGTTACTGTAGTTGTTGTTACTGTAGTTGTTGTTACTGTAGATGTTGTTACTGTAGTTGTTGTTACTGTAGATGTTGTTACTGTAGATGTTGTTACTGTAGATGTTGTTACTGTAGATGTTGTTACTGTAGATGTTGTTACTGTAGATGTTGTTACTGTAGATGTTGTTACTGTAGATGTTGTTACTGTAGATGTTGTTACTGTAGATGTTGTTACTGTAGTTGTTGTTACTGTAGATGTTGTTACTGTAGTTGTTGTTACTGTAGTTGTTGTTACTGTAGATGTTGTTACTGTAGATGTTGTTACTGTAGATGTTGTTACTGTAGATGTTGTTACTGTAGTTGTTGTTACTGTAGATGTTGTTACTGTAGATGTTGTTACTGTAGATGTTGTTACTGTAGTTGTTGTTACTGTAGATGTTGTTACTGTAGTTGTTGTTACTGTAGTTGTTGTTACTGTAGATGTTGTTACTGTAGATGTTGTTACTGTAGATGTTGTTACTGTAGATGTTGTTACTGTAGTTGTTGTTACTGTAGATGTTGTTACTGTAGTTGTTGTTACTGTAGTTGTTGTTACTGTAGTTGTTGTTACTGTAGATGTTGTTACTGTAGATGTTGTTACTGTAGATGTTGTTACTGTAGTTGTTGTTACTGTAGTTGTTGTTACTGTAGTTGTTGTTACTGTAGATGTTGTTAGTTAGTTGTTACTGTAGTTGTTGTTACTGTAGATGTTGTTACTGTAGATGTTGTTACTGTAGATGTTGTTACTGTAGATGTTGTTACTGTAGTTGTTGTTAGTTAGTTGTTACTGTAGTTGTTGTTAGTTAGTTGTTACTGTAGATGTTGTTAGTTAGTTGTTACTGTAGATGTTGTTACTGTAGATGTTGTTACTGTAGTTGTTGTTAGTTAGTTGTTACTGTAGATGTTGTTACTGTAGTTGTTGTTACTGTAGTTGTTGTTAGTTAGTTGTTACTGTAGTTGTTGTTACTGTAGTTGTTGTTACTGTAGATGTTGTTACTGTAGATGTTGTTACTGTAGATGTTGTTACTGTAGATGTTGTTACTGTAGATGTTGTTACTGTAGATGTTGTTACTGTAGTTGTTGTTACTGTAGATGTTGTTAGTTAGTTGTTACTGTAGATGTTGTTACTGTAGATGTTGTTACTGTAGTTGTTGTTACTGTAGATGTTGTTACTGTAGATGTTGTTACTGTAGATGTTGTTACTGTAGATGTTGTTACTGTAGTTGTTGTTACTGTAGTTGTTGTTACTGTAGATGTTGTTACTGTAGATGTTGTTACTGTAGTTGTTGTTACTGTAGTTGTTGTTACTGTAGATGTTGTTACTGTAGATGTTGTTACTGTAGTTGTTGTTACTGTAGATGTTGTTACTGTAGATGTTGTTACTGTAGATGTTGTTACTGTAGTTGTTGTTACTGTAGATGTTGTTACTGTAGTTGTTGTTACTGTAGATGTTGTTACTGTAGATGTTGTTACTGTAGATGTTGTTACTGTAGATGTTGTTACTGTAGTTGTTGTTACTGTAGATGTTGTTACTGTAGTTGTTGTTACTGTAGATGTTGTTACTGTAGATGTTGTTACTGTAGTTGTTGTTACTGTAGTTGTTGTTACTGTAGTTGTTGTTACTGTAGTTGTTGTTACTGTAGTTGTTGTTACTGTAGATGTTGTTACTGTAGATGTTGTTACTGTAGATGTTGTTACTGTAGATGTTGTTACTGTAGATGTTGTTACTGTAGATGTTGTTACTGTAGATGTTGTTACTGTAGATGTTGTTACTGTAGATGTTGTTACTGTAGATGTTGTTACTGTAGTTGTTGTTACTGTAGATGTTGTTACTGTAGTTGTTGTTACTGTAGTTGTTGTTACTGTAGATGTTGTTACTGTAGATGTTGTTACTGTAGATGTTGTTACTGTAGATGTTGTTACTGTAGTTGTTGTTACTGTAGATGTTGTTACTGTAGATGTTGTTACTGTAGATGTTGTTACTGTAGTTGTTGTTACTGTAGATGTTGTTACTGTAGTTGTTGTTACTGTAGTTGTTGTTACTGTAGATGTTGTTACTGTAGATGTTGTTACTGTAGATGTTGTTACTGTAGTTGTTGTTACTGTAGATGTTGTTACTGTAGTTGTTGTTACTGTAGTTGTTGTTACTGTAGTTGTTGTTACTGTAGATGTTGTTACTGTAGATGTTGTTACTGTAGATGTTGTTACTGTAGTTGTTGTTACTGTAGTTGTTGTTACTGTAGTTGTTGTTACTGTAGATGTTGTTAGTTAGTTGTTACTGTAGTTGTTGTTACTGTAGATGTTGTTACTGTAGATGTTGTTACTGTAGTTGTTGTTACTGTAGTTGTTGTTACTGTAGATGTTGTTAGTTAGTTGTTACTGTAGTTGTTGTTACTGTAGTTGTTGTTACTGTAGTTGTTGTTACTGTAGTTGTTGTTACTGTAGATGTTGTTACTGTAGTTGTTGTTACTGTAGTTGTTGTTACTGTAGATGTTGTTAGTTAGTTGTTACTGTAGTTGTTGTTACTGTAGATGTTGTTACTGTAGATGTTGTTAGTTCCTGTTGGTGTTTTCTTTTTGTGGATGCACTTTTAATTCAAAATGTTTCATTCGATGTTGAAAGGCCAATCAAAACACTGTTGAAGATTAAAAACACACACACACACACTCTCTCTCTTACACACACACACACACACACTCTCTCTCTCTCTCTCTTACACACACACACACACACACTCTCTCTCTTACAAACACATACACACTCCTCAGATAAAAGCGAAACAAGGCGAGCCGAACTCTGGCCCCGAATGCGAGTCGCGCGTGTCTTATTATCAAGTTAATTAAAGCTAGCGTCTGACAATGTCACTCGCGCCCAGCCAACAAAAGAGAGGAAGGAGAGAAGAAAACAGATGTAAATGCTGCGTCTCTTAGGAGACTGTGTCAAGGGCTGCTTTTCATCGCGCGCCACGTGTGTTTGGATCGCGCCACGCCCGGCAGAAATTGGAGGGGGGCCGTTTCACACAAATCGTTTTTTTTTATAAGCAAATGACAAGAAGGCAATTATTGCATTTTGATGTTCAAAAAAAATATATACGGGGGGGGGGGGAGGTATTAAATAAATAAATATAGAAAGAAAACCATTTCCATAATTTGACGGCCTGTGTGGCGAGAAAGGGAATGAGAGAGAGAGAGAGAGAGAGAGAGAGAGAGAGAGAGAGAGAGAGGGAGAGAGAGAGAGAGAGAGAGAGAGAGAGAGAGAGAGAGAGAGAGATACAAAGGGAGATGACATCCAAAGCGTATCTCTGCCCGTTCAAAGCAGCACTCAGACGGGGAAAGGGCTTTAAACAACCTGGCGAGGATCCAACCAATCCTCCATCCAGCCTCAACATGAAAAAGAGTCGATTTAAGTGTCCACATTGAAATTTAAATTCAGAGAGCCCCGTTCGGGTGTGGGGACCCGCGGGGTCAAGTGACGACGGGATTATATGCTTCTTCATAATAATATTAATTAAACAATTTGCATGCTAATAAGGTAACAATTATCGGTTCTCTCTGTTGAAATTTATGGGTTATTACAACACGCCAATCTGCGAGCGGCGGGGTCACGCAGACCGGGAGTGAGAAACACAAATTAACATTCTGTCAGCGCTGAAATTGGATAAATAAAGTAGAAATAATTCAGTGAGAGAGAGAGAGAGAGGGAGAGAGAGAGAGAGAGAGAGAGGGAGAGAGAGAGGGGGAGAGAGAGAGAGAGAGGGAGAGAGAGAGAGAGAGAGCGCAAGGGCAGCAAAGAGAACAATGACCCTTTGCACACAGCCAAGACAACGCAGGAGTGGCTTTCGGGACAAGTCTCTGAATGTCCTTGAGTGACCCAGCCAGAGCCCGGGCTTGAACCCGATTGAACATCTCTGGAGAGACCTGAAAATAGCTGTGCAGCAACACTCCTCATCCAACCTGATAGAGTTTGAGAGGATCTGCTAAGAAGACTGAGAGAAACTCCCCAAATACAGGTTTGCCAAGCTTGTAGCGTCCTACCCAAGGAGACTTGAGGCTGTAATCACTGCCAAAGGTGCTTCAACAAAGTACTGAGTAAAGGGTCTGTAATATTTGTTTTTTAAATTGTATATGAATTTGCAACAATTTCTAGGGATATATAGAGGGGTTAATAGAAGGGTATATAGAGGGGGTATATAGAGGGGTATATAGAGGGTATATAGAGAGGTATATAGAGGGTATACAGAGGGGGTATATAGAGGGGTATATAGAGGGGTATATAGAGGATATATAGAGGGTATATAGAGGGGTGTATAGAGGGGTATATAGAGGGGGTATATAGAGGGTATAGAGAGGGGTATATAGAGGGGGTATATAGAGGGGTATATAGAGGGGTATATAGAGGGTATATAGAGGGATATATAGAGGGGTATATAGATGGTATATAGAGGGGTATATAGAGGGGGTATAGAGGGGTATATAGAGGGGTATACAAAGGGGAATACATGGAGGGGTATATAGAGGGGGTATATAGAGGGTATATAGAGGGGTTATATGGAGGGATATATAGAGGGGTATATAGAGGGGTATATAGAGGGGTATATAAAGGGGTATATAGAGGGGTATATAGAGGGGGTATATAGAGGGGTACATAGAGGGGTATATAGAGGGTATAGAGAGAGATATATAGAGGGCGTATATAGAGGGTATATAGAGGGGTATATAGAGGGGTATACAGAGGGGGTATATAGAGGGGTATATAGAGGGATATATAGAGGGGTATATAGAGGGTTTATAGAGGGGTATATAGAGGGGTATATAGAGGGTTTATAGAGGGGTATATAGAGGGGTTTAGATGTCACACCCTGACCTTAGATATCCTTTTTATGTCTCTATTTGGTTTGGCCAGGTTGTGATTTGGGGTGGGTATTCTATGTTCTGTTATTTGTATTTCTTTGTTTTTGGCCGGGTAGGGTTCTGAATCAGGGACAGCTGTCTATCGTTGTCTCTGATTGGGAACCATACTTAGGCAGCCCTTTTCCCCACCTGTCTTGGTGGGAACTTGACTTTGTTTATGACACAGAGCCTTTAGCTTCACGGTTTGTTTTGTAGTGTTTATTGTTTTGTTCTGAGTCCTTTTTCTAATAAAGAGAACATGTACGATTACCACGCTACAGCTTCTTCCTTTAACGGCCGTGACAATAGAGAGGTATATAGAGGGTATATAGAGGGTATATAGAGGGGCATATAGAGGGGCATATAGAGGGGGTATATAGAGGGGTATATAGAGGGGTATATAGAGGGGGTATATAGAGGGGTATATAGAGGGGTATATAGAGGGGTATATAGAGGGGTATATAGAGGGGTATATAGAGGGGTTTATAGAGGGGGTATATAGAGGGGCATATAGAGGGGGTATATAGAGGGGTATATAGAGGGGTATATAGAGGGGTATATAGAGGGGTATATAGAGGGGTATATAGAGGGGGTATATAGAGGGGTATATAGAGGGGTATATAGAGGGATATATAGAGGGGGTATATAGAGGGGTATATAGAGGGGTATATAGAGGGGGGTATATAGAGGGGGGTATATAGAGGGGTATATAGAGGGGTATATAGAGGGGGTATATAGAGGGGCATATAGAGGGGGGTATATAGAGGGGTATATAGAGGGGGTATATAGAGGGGTATATAGAGGGTATATAGAGGGGTATATAGAGGGGTATATAGAGGGGTATATAGAGGGGTATATAGAGGGGTATATAGAGGGGGTATATAGAGGGGCATATAGAGGGGGTATATAGAGGGGTATATAGAGGGGTATATAGAGGGTATATAGAGGGTATATAGAGGGGCATATAGAGGGGGTATATAGAGGGGTATATAGAGGGGTATATAGAGGGATATATAGAGGGGGTATATAGAGGGGTATATAGAGGGGTATATAGAGGGGGTATATAGAGGGGGGTATATAGAGGGGTATATAGAGGGGTATATAGAGGGGGTATATAGAGGGGGTATATAGAGGGGGGTATATAGAGGGGTATATAGAGGGGGTATATAGAGGGGTATATAGAGGGGTATATAGAGGGATATATAGAGAGGGTATATAGAGGGGTATATAGAGGGGGTATATAGAGGGGTATATAGAGGGGTATATAGAGGGGGTATATAGAGGGGGGTATATAGAGGGGTATATAGAGGGGTATATAGAGGGGGTATATAGAGGGGGTATATAGAGGGGGGTATATAGAGGGGTATATAGAGGGGGTATATAGAGGGGGATATATAGAGGGGTATATAGAGGGGGTATATAGAGGGTAAATAGAGGGATATATAGAGGGGTATATAGAGGGGTATATAGAAGGGGTATATAGAGGGGGTATATAGAGGGGTATATAGAGGGGTATATAGAGGATATATAGAGGGTATATAGAGGGGTATATAGAGGGGGTATATAGAGGGGTATATAGAGGGGTATATAGAGGATATATAGAGGGATATATAGAGGGTATATAGTGGGTATATAGAGGGGTATATGGAGGGGTATATAGAGAGGTATATTGAGGGTATATAGAGGGTATATAGCGGATATATAGAGGGGTATATAGAGGGGTATGTGGAGGGGTATGGAGAGGGGTATATAGAGGGGTACATAGAGGGGTATATAGAGGGATATATAGAGGGTATATAGAGGGGCATGTAGAGAGGTATATAGAGGGGTATATAGAAGGGTATATGGAGGGGTATATAGAGGGATATATAGAGGGTATATAGAGGGGTATATAGAGGGGGTATATAGAGGGTATATAGAGGGGTATATGGAGGGGTATATAGAGGGATATATAGAGGGTATATAGAGGGTATATGGAGGGGTATATAAAGGGGTATATAGAGGGTATATAGAGGGGTATATAGAGGGGGTATATAGAGGGGTACATAGAGGGGTATATAGAGGGTATAGAGAGAGATATATAGAGGGCGTATATAGAGGGTATAAAGAGGGGTATATAGAGGGGTATACAGAGGGGGTATATAGAGGGATATATAGAGGGGTATATAGAGGGTTTATAGAGGGGTATATAGAGGGTTTATAGAGGGGTATATAGAGGGGTTTAGATGTCACACCCTGACCTTAGATATCCTTTTTATGTCTCTATTTGGTTTGGCCAGGTTGTGATTTGGGGTGGGTATTCTATGTTCTGTTATTTGTATTTCTTTGTTTTGGCCGGGTAGGGTTCTGAATCAGGGACAGCTGTCTATCGTTGTCTCTGGGATATATAGAAGGGGGAGGGATATATAGAAGAGGGATATATAGAAGGTATATAGAGGGGTATGTAGAGGGGTACATAGAGGGGTATATGGAATGTTTTTTTGACAACTCAGTATAAGTGGAATGATCAGTGAAAGGTGGGGGGAAATATTTGTTTAGGAAAACAGCTAACTTCCTGCATTTCAACAGAGTCTTCCATGGGGCAGAGTGACAATGATGCAGTTTTAAATCTACTTTCCTCCCAATCTACACATTTTGCCATGAGACTGAGAGAAAATGTAGCAGTTTTAAAGTAACTGTCCAGTGAAAATCTCACTTTTAAAAGTAAAAATTATGTTAACCCATTCCCAAATAATTTGGTTGGCTTATCCTATACTCGTATTTGTGGCCAAAGCATTATTTTGGAGAGAACAAAAAAAAACACTTAAAAAAACTCAACTCAAACTTGTATCTCAAACAGACTGTTTCAAAAAAGTTTCCTTTTATTTCCTCATAGAGGATGATGTCATCCTGAGGAGGAGGAGCTGGCATGACTATTTCCTCATAGAGGATGATGTCATCCTGAGGAGGAGGAGCTGGTATTACTATTTCCTCATAGAGGATGATGTCATCCTGAGGAGGAGGAGCTGGCATGACTATTTCCTCATAGAGGATGATGTCATCCTGAGGAGGAGGAGCTGGCATGACTATTTCCTCATAGAGGATGATGTCATCCTGAGGAGGAGGAGCTGGCATGACTATTTCCTCATAGAGGATGATGTCATCCTGAGGAGGAGGAGCTGGCATGACTATTTCCTCATAGAGGATGATGTCATCCTGAGGAGGAGGAGCTGGCATGACTATTTCCTCATAGAGGATGATGTCATCCTGAGGAGGAGGAGCTGGTATTACTATTTCCTCATAGAGGATGATGTCATCCTGAGGAGGAGGAGCTGGCATGACTATTTCCTCATAGAGGATGATGTCATCCTGAGGAGGAGGAGCTGGCATGACTATTTCCTCATAGAGGATGATGTCATCTTGGCATTACTATTTTTAATGACAGAAGAGCTGCTTTTTAAACCTACTTAATTAACATTTTTTTGGAAGGAAATTTTACTTTAAAGGTCCACTTTTGGCAAAAAAACGCAAAGATAACATCTTTTGAACAGTATAACGGATCAATAAACCACCATAACATGATATTTAATGTTTAAAAATGGATGAATAAGATATTTGGTGACAAAAATGACCTGTTCTTAACAATCTCTACAGCCTCGTCCAAAAACAAATCTCTGTGAAATGAATTCAACACATACTGGAAGAGTTACTGGCTATAGCTACAGTGGCTAGCTACCGTGGCTAGCTACCGTGGCTAGCTACAGTGGCTAGCTACCGTGGCTAGCTACAGTGGCTAGCTACAGTGGCTATAGCTACAGTGGCTAGCTACAGGGGCTAGCTACAGTGGCTAGCTACAGTGGCTAGCTACAGTGGCTAGCTACCTTAGCTAACGAACTAGCTATGTCATTTGTGACGGCGCATGACCAGAATGACACATTGATGAACCACCGAAGGCACAAGCCCATTTCTGTTTGAAGAGTGAGAAAGAAAAGGAGTTGGACTGCTGCTTCTTTGTTGTTGTTGCCATGAAGTCAACTGTTAAAGCAAATTTCCTGCAATTCTTCATGCTGCCATTACCTATGACGTTTCATATGCTATTTTTGGGGCACCAGACAAATGTTGTTTTAAGTCAATTATTGGAGGGGGGGGGGACCAATCAACCTGTTCTGAATATTGGGGGGGACATGTCCCCAATCCCCGGTGGAAATTCCACCTATGAGAGAGAGGGATAGAGGGGGGGCACTTATGCATTTGTCTCTGATTACCATTCTGTATTCAGGAGCACGGGTGGCTTTCTGTCAAGAAATTTAACACAAAATTAAGCGGTTATCGCCTCGGGCCAAATCTGTCCCCCTTCGATACGTTTATCATTATATGTATAATCTCCCTCCCCCTCTCTCTCTCTCTCTCTCTCTCTCTCTCCCCCCCTCTCTCTCTCTCTCTCTCTCTCTCTCCCTCTCTCTGTCTCTCTCTCTGTCTCTCTCTCTCTGTCTCTCTCTCTCTGTCTCTCTCTCTCTCTGTCTCTCTCTCTCTCTGTCTCTCTCTCTCTCTCTCTCTATCTCTCTCTCTGTCTCTCTCTCTCTCTCTCCTTATTAGGCTACATTGTGTAAATACAGCTGGACATATCTCATTTCCTAATATCTCTTCATGTCACTCTGAGTCTCTAATCAACATCATTGGCACATGTAATGATTTCAAACGAAATGTTTAGGACAAACACTACAACAAGGTAATGATTACACAACAAAATATATCTTATTTTACTGAGCAGATGGCAGATTTCATTAATTGATTAAACGGGTTATGGAGGAGAATCTAAAACGGAATTCTCTCCATGTTCTTTTTATTCTAGAACATTATTAACAACTGAACTGAATTATTTTACTGACAATTCAAAGATCGCAGCCTACGGAAAATCAGTGTAACTTTTTTGTGAGTTATTTTGATTTCCCCGCTTCAAACCTTCTATCCTACTGCTGGCTACTAGCAACTCAACGCCCCGTGATTCTGTTATAGTCTGTTCTGCTACTGCGCGCCAGTGTTCCGGGTGAAAAATCAACACAAGGACGCGGAATGTTACGGTACACCAACCAACTAATCACCTTTAAAAACAGTAATGGTGCGTGTGCATGTGTGTGTGGATCCGCCCGTGTGAGCGTGAGCGTGCGCGCGCGCGAGAATGTGTTAAGTGGCGGGGTGGTGGAGTGTAGGGGGTGACCGGGAGAGAGAGAGGGAGAGACAGAGAGGGTTGTAGTTTTAAACGCAACGTGACAGCCGGTTGTAGTTTTAAACGCTGACGTGACAGCCGGGGAAAGTGTGCATGATGAAGCTCCTTGATGCTCAGCAAGGATGTAATCGGAAAACATCACTTTAACTGGGTGAGACAGAGGGAAGGAGGGAGAGAGACAGGGGCAGGAGAGAGGGAAGGAGGGAGAGAGACAGGGGCAGGAGAGAGGGAAGGAGGGAGAGAGACAGGGGCAGGAGAGAGGGAAGGAGGGAGAGAGACAGGGGCAGGAGAGAGGGAAGGAGGGAGAGAGACAGGGGCAGGAGAGAGGGAAGGAGGGAGAGAGACAGGGGCAGGAGAGAGGGAAGGAGAGAGGGAAGGAGGGAGAGAGACAGGGCAGGAGAGAGGGAAGGAGGGAGAGAGACAGGGGCAGGAGAGAGGGAAGGAGGGAGAGAGAGGGGCAGGAGAGAGGGGCAGGAGAGAGGGAAGGAGGGAGAGAGACAGGGGCAGGAGAGAGGGAAGGAGGGAGAGAGACAGGGGCAGGAGAGAGGGAAGGAGGGAGAGAGACAGGGGCAGGAGAGAGGGAAGGAGGGAGAGAGACAGGGGCAGGAGAGAGGGGCAGGAGAGAGGGAAGGAGGGAGAGAGACAGGGGCAGGAGAGAGGGAAGGAGGGAGAGAGACAGGGGCAGGAGAGAGGGAAGGAGGGAGAGAGACAGGGGCAGGAGAGAGGGAAGGGGGGAGAGAGACAGGGGCAGGAGAGAGACAGGGGCAGGAGAGAGGGAAGGAGGGAGAGAGACAGGGGCAGGAGAGAGGGAAGGAAGGAGAGAGACAGGGGCAGGAGAGAGGGAAGGAGGGAGAGAGACAGGGGCAGGACAGAGGGAGGGAGAGAGACAGGGGCAGGAGAGAGACAGGGGCAGGAGAGAGGGAAGGAGGGAGAGAGACAGGGGCAGGAGAGAGGGAAGGAAGGAGAGAGACAGGGGCAGGATAGAGGGAAGGAGGGAGAGAGACAGGGGCAGGAGAGAGGGAAGGAGGGAGAGAGACAGGGGCAGGAGAGAGGGAAGGAGGGAGAGAAAATGTAATTGAGAGAGAGGCAGTGGGGAGAGAGGGGGTAGGAGAGAGAGAGAGAGAGAGAGAGAGAGAGAGAGAGAGAGAGAGACTAAACGCGTTTCCTTAAAATTCGCTTTCACAAAATCACACCACCACCATGATGCTGGCGACCATTCCTGTTTTAGATGTGTTTGTTGAAGAACACATGAGAGATGTGTGGGAGGTAGAAAAATAAAAACATAATTTTTCCGTCTGTTTTATAATGGATCGCCTTTCAATGAGCTGCCTATAGCCTACTCTCCCCCTCCCCCAGCCTCCCATGTCCATGTTGTGACAGGGCTTATATTGTTTGTGGAGGCCGATGTCAGGTGTAATTAGTAATCGATATGGAAAAACGTTTTTTCCTCCATCTCTCCCTCTCACACACGAGCCATAACCACGCCTGTGACGTTACCCGACCCATTAGCGTTTCTTATTGGTCCAAAACTCCCCGAGCCGCGGAAGGCCTAATTAGGGGGGCAGGAGAGGGAAGATGACAGGAAGGAAGGGAGGAAGGGGGGGGGGGGGGGGTGATGTCTGGTAGTATAGGAGTAAAAACTCACTGTCTATGTCTGTTCCTGTTTTATAGTACAGCTGCGCTCCGTCGGTGTCTGTCTCTCTCTGTCCTCCCTCCTCTCTCTCTCTCTCTCTCGCTTCATCCCCCTCTCCTTCCCCTCGCTCTGCATGTTCACCCACACTCCCTCGGTCAGACGCCTCACTTCGGCCCCTCCACCGTCCGGGCCAGTAGCATGGACAGCCGGATACTCGAGCACCCCCACGCCCAGTTCGGAGGCTCTCTGGGCGGAATGGTCGGTGTTGGTTTCCCCTACCACCTGGGACACCACCACGTCTACGAGCTCGCCGGTCACCAGCTACAGTCCGCGGCCGCCGTACCCTTCTCCGTAGACGGATTACTGAACGGCTCGTGCTCGGCCTCGGTGGTACACGGCTCCGGTCCTCTACTTTCCTCTGGCTGCGGGATTAACGGAGATAATCAGTACAAACTCTCAGGTAGGTTGGAGGCATGGACGGAGGAAGGGATGGAAAGAGAGAGAAAGGAGTGATACACGTCTGGAAATATTGGTTTGATATTATTGGCCGTAGAGTGATTTTAGTTTCCATGGAAATATGGCATCTTGTTCATGGTGAAGCTTTGCATAGAACCGTCATTTAGTTGGGCTTTTAAAATCAACTCTTGTTTTTATTTTGGACTATTTTATAAACTCTGAAATGTAATGTTCAACTCAAATATTATTATCGATTTTTGATTAATTATGTCATAATTACAACCAAGTATTGAATGAGAAAAAAACAACAACGAGAAGCAAGTGCTAATTTCCTAACAAAACACAGTCCATTCTGCTGTGCTGTTTAAATGGATGAATTATATATATATTTTTAAATGGCTAGTGTTTTTCAGAAATAATAAAGTTATATCAAATAAATGCATTTGTTATTTTCGGAACAGCCATATAACTCAACACTCCAACTAGACTCCCTCCGATGGATATGGACGCGACCTATATCCCAACTCACTGTAGTGGCCTGTAATATTTCAGCAACTCAAGCAGGAGAAACCAGAAGAAAACACACATTCAGCATTTCTCTGAACTATAATCGATGCTTTGTGTAACAAGCAATTTACTGAACCGTTTAGTTCACGATGGCTTGATGCAGCTGAGAGATGGTTGTTGTTGTTGTCGTTGACTTGTTTACCGAGCCCACATGTCGTCAGTTGACACTACCACCTCTCTCTCTCTCTCTCTCTGACCGTTTCTGTGTAGATTCGGGGGACCCAGATAAGGATAGCCCCGGTTGCAAACGGAGACGCACGCGGACCAATTTCACCGGTTGGCAGTTGGAGGAGCTGGAGAAAGCTTTTAACGAGAGCCACTACCCGGATATCTTCATGCGGGAGGCGCTCGCGCTGCGGCTGGACCTAGTAGAGTCCCGGGTCCAGGTAAACAAACAACCCCCCCCAAAAAATATAAACACATTTAATTAAAATACATTTCTACTTGCACTTTCTTATCAATGCCATGTTCTGTTGTTGAAAAGTAATACTACGTTCTTGAGGAATAGTCTTCGAACGTGTATTTTATGCGCGAGAACAAAAAATATTATTGGATTGTTGGAGTAATTTCTCAGTTTGGTTTGAAGTGTGTAATAACCAGGCCTCTATAGCTGTGTGTTCAGTTTCATCAATAATCCCCATAGTGAGATATTAGTGAGACAGCTATTTGTCAATTATAGGCCCATCAATTAAAGACCTATTGAATTATGCATTAACATACAGTATTGATTTATGAGGTCATAAAAACACAGTTCCGTTTACTGAATGAACCAGAACACTGCTGAGGATTTGATCTCTCAACCATAACACATATATAATAGTAATAATAATAATAATAACATCTCATATATCACGGTTGTTTTTGCATTTTAAAAATATGAATTGTTAAGATAAATTGTGAATTGTTGAAAAAAAAAATATGATTCCTTTGTTTATTTGAATGTGTGGAGGCTAAATTTGTGGGCTGTGAATTCATGTCAATTTGTATTTTGAAATCAAGACAATTTGTATTTTGTGTTATGCTGTTAACGATAATTAGAAGATAAAATAGGCCTACATTATTATAAATATTAAAATTATTTGTATTAGTATTAGTATTGTTTTGTTCCATTTTTAACCTAATATAGTAATCCCATAATAAAAAATAAAAAACTAAATGTTAATTAATAAGTCATCTATAAAAATCATCTATAAAAACAGTTTTAACCCAAGTACAAATATTCCCGATAAAAAAAAAATAGTAACCCTTAATTTGTCCAGCATGCTTTTTCATGATTGGATAACCAATCTGTTTACGGAAGTACTGTAAAAACACCACCTTTAAACCTCTCCGGCTGTGTGGAGTTTTAGGCAACATTTTTGCTCGTCCGATATAAGGAGAAGCCGATCCCTTTAATACCATAATGAGCTGGCTTTATTGACATGGCTGTCCGGGACCGAATAAAGCTGTAGACCAGCGATAACATAGCCTACTACTTCATTCCTATAGGATAGATCTATTAGGCTGCACAAAACGCACTCACTCTCTCTCTCTATTTAACAACACTTTTTAGGCCGATCTAAAAAACGACACCTCCACAATATCAATGCAAAAGTTTTTAAAAAAACCCCACTATTTTCCACGACTTCATTTTCATTTTCCCACCAGGCTCAGATTTGTTTGGGTGCTTAACGGCGACGTGCGTGTTTGATGTGTTTACTAATTGAGGTATAACTTGGTGGAAATGTAGACAGACAGGAATGCTGTTGGCTTGGTGTTTTGGGGGGGGCTTTGGTTTAGTCATTGTGTTTCCTTGTAAAACTAAACGAGCATGGCTCTGGTGTGTGTGTGTGTGTGTGTGTGTGTGTGAGTGTGTGTGTGTGTGTGTATCTTGTTTGGGGATTTCGCCTCCTTTAAACCACAGATGATTATTCCCCCAAGCTGCTTAGTGCTTCTTTATCGGCAGCAGGTTCTTGCACGCGGAGATATTCACCAACATGACAAATTCATAAGAAACACGGCTATTGTCATGTTGTTTCCGTCGACGCACCACATTATGTGACAAACACGTAGCCCACTTCTCAATCTGAACGCTAACTCCCTGCGTTATCAGCGCCGAACATGCGGGCCCGTGTGCGCTGTGAGGCCGGACGGTGTGGGCTCACAGGCGGCGGGTCCCCCTGGCACACGGCGGTGGAAAGCTGCTCTCGGAGCGGTGGTAGAGGGAGGGGGCGGGACAGGGAGACGGAGGCAGGATGAATTGAGAGGGATAGGCCGAATTATCTACGGTAGAATTAAACGTAATTGGGAGAATTAGCTATCACACTGACTCTCGATTGACAATTAGACTGGGCGCATCTGTGGATAGGAGGAGAAGTTGTGATGTGTGTGTGTGTCGGTGTGTAATATAGACGAGGCCTATTTGGTGACTGGCGTCTGTTATTGGATATATTGGCCGCATTGTATGTTTGTGTTAGGGCTTCAGCTGCGTTTTAATCGTAATTAGGTGAGAGATGGTGGGAGAGAAGACGAGCGAGAGAGAAGGGAATGGAGAGAAGGGGGGTGGCCCTTAAACTTATACTTGTTTTCTTTGGGGTCTCAGTGTTTCTCAACATGGACTAGTCTGTTAATTAGTTATGATCCGGTTGGATTTATAAATACTACAAACGGCACCTCTGGTCTGTCATTTAGCAACAACAACAACAACAACAACAACATCAACAACAACAATAATAATAACAATCAATATTTCAGAATGATGTGTTCTTGGTATATTTCGATTTAAAGCTGTTATTTTTTGCCACAAATATCTTCATAATATTATTGGTTGAGATACATTTTACGTAAGTTTATTCATACTTTTATCGAATACAAAACTATTAATACATTTTATTAAAACAAACATTTTATTCTAGCTTGTAGGTGGAACAAGTTGAGCCGTAATTAATTTCACTACTCAATCTGTGGCCTTGTTTTACATGACTTTGGAGAGAAAAGGAGAGAGAGACAGAGAGAGATTCACCCCAACATGATGCACAGAAAATTAACTAAACCAATTTCCCCATTCTTGGCTCCCTGTGTGTGTGTGTGTGTGTGTGTGTGTGTGTGTGTAATGTGTGTGTGTGTGTGTAATATGTGTGTGTGTGTGTAATGTGTGTGTGTGTGTGTAATGTTTGTGTGTGTAATGTGTGTGTGTATGTGTGTGTGTGTGTGTGTGGGTAATGTGTGTGTGTGTGTGTGTCTGTGTGTGTGTGTGTGTGTGTGTGTGTGTGTCTGTGTCTGTGTGTGTGTGTGTGTAATGTGTGTGTGTGTGTAATGTGTGTGTGTGTGTGTAATGTGTGTGTGTGTGTGTGTGTAATGTGTGTGTGTGTGTCTGTGTGTGTGTGTGTGTGTGTGTGTGTAGGTTTGGTTCCAGAACCGGCGCGCTAAATGGAGGAAAAAAGAGAACACCAAGAAAGGCCCGGGGCGCCCGGCCCACAACTCCCACCCGACCACGTGCAGCGGAGAACCCATGGACGCCGAGGAGATCGCGCGTCGCGAGCTGGAGCGCGCAGAGAAAAAGAAACGGAAACAGGAGCGTAAACTGCTGAAGTCTCAAAACAAGTTACTCTCCGGTGACCTCTTCCACACACCCGGCGGGTCAGACAGCGACAGCGGCGTGTCACAGATCACCGACAGTGAGCAGCAGCCTTCATCCGACTGTAACGGGAGCCGCCTTCATTCTGAACCGGGAGGAGGACACCACCACCACCACCAAACGGAACCAGACAGCTGTGAACAAACTCAAACACGCCCCCGGTTTGGTCTCCTCCAGGACCAGCACCACGACCACCACCACGACAACAACCAAAGAACCGCAGGGGAGATAGGACCGGGACCTGGGGTCCGGCAGCATGTGTCCCCGGGCAGCACGCACGGTCCTGGACTCGGCGCCTCCAGGTCCTCGGGCCTCCAGAAACTAAACCCGTTCAGCGTGGAGAGCCTTCTCTCTGACGCCACACCTCGCCGGAAACCACAGCTGGACTTCAGCTCGCTGTCCAATCAGAGGCCGCTGATAGGGAAGGGTCACTTCCTGTTGTACCCCATTACCCATCAGCCACTGGGCTTCATTGTCCCACAGACGGCCCTGAAAACCGGGCTGTGCCAGGACAACAACAACAACAGCAGCGGGCCGAACCCGGGACAGGGACAGAGATGTGTGACTAGTGAATCTACAGGTTATACCAGCTCTCATCATCTGGCTCATTTGGGCCTAAACAAACCCCTTCACCCCCACCACAATCATGTTAGTAACTGTGTGGACAGGAGCGGGAGTGAGGCACAGCAGGGAAGTTACAACAACGACGGTTCAGACTCCGTTTCCCCTCCACCACAGAGCTCTGTTTCAGTTCAAACGACTTTAACGAGAACCAGTTCAACTCAGTCCAGCACGGGTAGTGACGGTAGCCGCGAGGCTGACGACCGACCGGGTTCGTCACGAGTAACGGACGTTAACGACGGCCAGAGTGAGCCCACTGGGGAGGGCACGAGAGAGGACTCGTCACCGGATCCCTTGCGGTGTTCTGGCGCCAAGCCAGAGAGTCAGGCGGAGCACGAGGAGCCCGGGACAGATGGAGACGAAGTCGACATGGACTAACGCTGGTGCGTTATACAAACCGAGACAGACTACCGACCGACCCTGCTCAGCCACAGACGACGTTTAAACATTCCCAAAGCTACAAGACACCTTTTAAAAAACATATCAGACAGACCTGCTCTATTGTTGTATTTTTTTGTTGTTGAACAGATTCTCTGATAGACTCAGACGGCGATGTGTTGCCTACTACTTTCCAAACGGAAGTTATAGACATGTCCACTTCAGAAGGAGAAAAATACAAAACATCTCAACACAGAAAAACAACACAAATCCTCAAACATTTGTACATTTCTTTTGAGAAAGTATAAAAAAAAATAAAAAATATTTATATATATGTAAACATTTTGATAAATAAAGTTATTGTTTAAATGAAATCCCTGTTGTTTTAGAGGACCATTGAACCAGGGAGAACGGTGTTTCAGCCTTTATTATAACGGGGGATATTATCAGACGGGTGTTGGCCTGACCGTTGGTGCTGGGCTAGCGCTTGGTTATTGTTGTTGTGGGTTTTTATATAGCGGATACATCTCCCTTCTCTCTCTAGTCAAGTCCGACTGGCTGTTTTGTGTTTAGTGCTTTAACAAAGGTATTCATTTGAAAGGCCCCCATCGAAATGAGGTTATGGGCTGGGGGGCTATAGGACCCTGCAGGCCCCCGCGCTTCCTCGCCTCCTCGCCTCCTCGCGCCTCCTGCTGACTTTTGATATGAAAGTAATTATTTTCCCACCGGCTACCGCAGGTTTCCGGGGTTGGGTTGGATTTTTAGCCCAAAGGGTTATTATACATGAGCGATTTCTAGTGATATGAAATCACATAAACTCCCTACAATAATAGAATTAGCATGAAAGGCAGGGGTGTCAAATTGAAATTGGAAAATAATAGCCCAGGCAGCTGCAGAGAGAGAAAGAGAGAGAGAGAGAGAGAGAGAGAGAGAGAGGGGGTAGAGAGAGAGAGGAGAGAGAGAGAGGGTAGAGAGAGAGAGGAGAGACAGAAAGAGAGAGAGAGGGGGTAGAGAGAAAAAGAGAGAGAGAGAGAGAGAGAGAGAGAGAGAGGGGTTGTGTGTATGTGTGTGTGTCTGCGCATATTGGACAGGAGGAGATGAGGAGGGAGATGGGGATTCGTGGGGCGGAATTTTCATGTGATCCATCCCCTCCCCTTCTCCCTCCCCCATCCCTCCATCTCTCCCTCCCCGGCTGGGCTTCCAGCCCCTTGTAGGCGGCTATATTAAGATAGATGTCCGATGATATCCCTCATTGTTCTGTCACTTATATTGATGTCGTGGCGCTATCCCGCTATTGATCATGTGTCGCGCACATAATAGGACAGGCAGCGGCACGGCGGCGTGCGCCTCTTTACAAAAGCCAGGCCACGCGGGCTTCCTTCCCTCACCATTTGTTCTAATGGGGCCTCGCGGGTCCCTGGAGAGAAGGAGAGAGAAAGACAGAGAGAAAATAAATATGTGCAGAAGTTGGAACCTGATGTGAAGTCAGGGAGTAGGAGAGAAGGGAGGAGAGAAGGGAGGAGAGAAGGGAGGAGAGAAGGGAGGAGAGAGGAATGAGAGAGGGAGTAGAGAGAGAGAAGGGTATAGAAGATATTGTAGAGGAGAAAGGGGGAGGGGAGGTGGAGGTATAGAATATATTGTAGAGGAGAAAGGGGAGGAGAGGGAGGGGGAAAGGGAGAGCGAGAGAGAGAGATTGGTATAGAAGATATTCCTAAGGGTGAGAGCGAAGGGGAGAGGGGGGAGGGTAGGGGGTAGGAGAGAGAGAGGCATTTAATATATTGTAGAGGAGAAAGGGAGAGGGGAAAGAGAGAGGGGGAAAAGGGGGAGAGCGAAGGGGAGAGGGGGAGGTATAGAAGATATTGTGGGGGGGAGAGGGGGAGTTGGGGGAGAGAGAGAGGTATAGAATATATTGTGGGGGGGAGAGAAGGGGAGAGGGAGGAGAGGGGGAGAGAGAAGGGAGAGGGGGAGAGAGGGGAAGAGAGAGAGGAGAGTGGAGAGAGAGGTATATAATATATTGTGGAGGGGAGAGAGAAGGGGAGTGGGGGAGCGGGGG
>NC_048577.1:3843728-3866228 GCF_013265735.2 Oncorhynchus mykiss
GAAGATGATAGTCTTCATACCAGGCCCTATCTCTCTATATAGATGATAGTCTTAATACCAGGCCCTATCTCTCTATGAAGATGATAGGGCCTGGTATTAAGACTATCTCTCTATATAGATGATAGTCTTAATACCAGGCCCTATCTCTCTATAAAGATGATAGTCTTAATACCAGGCCCTATCTCTCTATGAAGATGATAGTCTTAATACCAGGCCCTATCTCTCTATGAAGATGATAGTCTTAATACCAGGCCCTATCTCTCTATGAAGATGATAGTCTTAATACCAGGCCCTATCTCTCGATGAAGACCTCCTTTTCACTATTACTTAATACCAGGCCCTATCTCTCTATGAAGATGATAGGGCCTGGTATTAAGACTATCTCTCTATATAGATGATAGTCTTAATACCAGGCCCTATCTCTCTATGAAGATGATAGTCTTCATACCAGGCCCTATCTCTCTATATAGATGATAGTCTTAATACCAGGCCCTATCTCTCTATGAAGATGATAGGGCCTGGTATTAAGACTATCTCTCTATATAGATGATAGTCTTAATACCAGGCCCTATCTCTCTATGAAGATGATAGTCTTAATACCAGGCCCTATCTCTCTATATAGATGATAGTCTTAATACGAGGCCCTATCTCTCTATGAAGACCTCATTTTCACTATTACTTAATACCAGGCCCTATCTCTCTATAAAGATGATAGTCTTAATACGAGGCCCTATCTCTCTATGAAGACCTCATTTTCACTATTACTTAATACCAGGCCCTATCTCTCTATGAAGATGATAGTCTTAATACCAGGCCCTATCTCTCTATGAAGATGATAGTCTTAATACGAGGCCCTATCTCTCTATGAAGACCTCCTTTTCACTATTACTTAATACCAGGCCCTATCTCTCTATGAAGATGATAGTCTTAATACCAGGCCCTATCTCTCTATGAAGATGATAGTCTTAATACCAGGCCCTATCTCTCTATGAAGATGATAGTCTTAATACCAGGTCCTATCTCTCTATGAAGACCTCCTTTTCACTATTACTTAATACCAGGCCCTATCTCTCTATGAAGATGATAGTCTTAATACCAGGCCCTATCTCTCTATGAAGATGATAGTCTTAATACCAGGCCCTATCTCTCTATGAAGATGATAGGGCCTGGTATTAAGACTATCTCTCTATATAGATGATAGTCTTAATACCAGGCCCTATCTCTCTAAATAGATGATAGTCTTAATACCAGGCCCTATCTCTCTATATAGATGATAGTCTTCATACCAGGCCCTATCTCTCTATGAAGATGATAGTCTTAATACCAGGCCCTATCTCTCTATATAGATGATAGTCATCATACCAGGCCCTATCTCTCTATATAGATGATAGTCTTAATACCAGGCCCTATCTCTCTATGAAGATGATAGTCTTAATACCAGGCCCTATCTCTCTATAAAGATGATAGTCTTAATACCAGGCCCTATCTCTCTATGAAGATGATAATCTGTTTTTGTAGTCAGAGAAATAGAATTAGAATCAGAACTATGTGTTGTTCTCTAGTCCTCTGTCTTCTAGAATTAGAATCAGAACTATGTGTTGTTCTCTAGTCCTCTGTCTTCTAGAATTAGAATCAGAACTATGTGTTGTTCTCTAGTCCTCTGTCTTCTAGAATTAGAATCAGAACTATGTGCTGTTCTCTAGTCCTCTGTCTTCTAGAATTAGAATCAGAACTATGTGTTGTTCTCTAGTCCTCTGTCTTCTAGAATTAGAATCAGAACTATGTGCTGTTCTCTAGTCCTCTGTCTTCTAGAATTAGAATCAGAACTATGTGTTGTTCTCTAGTCCTCTGTCTTCTAGAATTAGAATCAGAACTATGTGTTGTTCTCTAGTCCTCTGTCTTCTAGAATTAGAATCAGAACTATGTGTTGTTCTCTAGTCCTCTGTCTTCTAGAATTAGAATCAGAACTAACCCCGCTTATTGGTAGGCTACTTGCTAGTTGGTTCAACCACCATCCTGTTATACTGGTCATGCTGGAATGGCCATTGGTTTTTAGAATCTGAATGGCAGTTGGGTTTTGAATCTAAAGGGCTGTTTGAATTTGAATGGCCCAAAAGGTTCTATCTAGAAGTCCCTTTAAAAAAAATATTTAATACTGTATGCTTTTATTAAACACATGATTTCCTTGTCCTTCTATGTAGTTTGCCACAGCAGAGGTTTGTGTGAACCTTGCTGTTTGACACTCAGACCTCGGCAACAATGTTGCAAAAAAAAAAAAAAATCAGGAATTAGTTCTTCGGCCGTAGAGAGCTAATATGTAGGACTTCAGCCATTTTATATCTGACCAGGCAAAACCACACTGCAGCATCATTAATGAGGATACACATGTCAATGGAAAACAGCATAATTAATGAGGATATACATGTCAATGGAAAACAGCATCATTAATGAGGATATACATGTCAATGGAAAACAGCATCATTAATGAGGATATACATGTCAATGGAAAACAGCATAATTAATGAGGATATACATGTCAATGGAAAACAGCATCATTAATGAGGATATACATGTCAATGGAAAACAGCATCATTAATGAGGATATACATGTCAATGCAAAACAGCATCATTAATGAGGATATACATGTTAATGTCTGCAGCATCATTAATGAGGATATACATGTTAATGTCTGCAGCATCATTAATGAAGATATACATGTTAATGTCTGCAGCATCATTAATGAGGATATACATGTCAATGGAAAACAGCATCATTAATGAGGATATACATGTTAATGTCTGCAGCATCATTAATGAGGATATACATGTCAATGGAAAACAGCATCATTAATGAAGATATACATGTTAATGTCTGCAGCATCATTAATGAGGATATACATGTTAATGTCTGCAGCATCATTAATGAAGATATACATGTTAATGTCTGCAGCATCATTAATGAGGATATACATGTCAATGGAAAACAGCATCATTAATGAAGATATACATGTTAATGTCTGCAGCATCATTAATGAGGATATACATGTTAATGTCTGCAGCATCATTAATGAGGATATACATGTTAATGTCTGCAGCATCATTAATGAGGATATACATGTCAATGGAAAACAGCATCATTAATGAGGATATACATGTCAATGTCTGCAGCATCATTAATGAGGATATACATGTCAATGGAAAACAGCATCATTAATGAGGATATACATGTCAATGTCTGCAGCATCATTAATGAGGATATACATGTCAATGGAAAACAGCATCATTAATGAGGATATACATGTTAATGTCTGCAGCATCATTAATGAGGATATATGAGGATATACATGTCAATGGAAAACAGCATCATTAATGAGGATATACATGTTAATGTCTGCAGCATCATTAATGAGGATATATGAGGATATACATGTCAATGGAAAACAGCATCATTAATGAGGATATACATGTCAATGTCTGCAGCATCATTAATGAGGATATACATGTCAATGGAAAACAGCATCATTAATGAGGATATACATGTTAATGTCTGCAGCATCATTAATGAAGATATACATGTTAATGTCTGCAGCATCATTAATGAGGATATACATGTCAATGGAAAACAGCATCATTAATGAGGATATACATGTCAATGGAAAACAGCATCATTAATGAGGATATACATGTCAATGGAAAACAGCATCATTAATGAGGATATACATGTTAATGTCTGCAGCATCATTAATGAAGATATACATGTTAATGTCTGCAGCATCATTAATGAGGATATACATGTCAATGGAAAACAGCATCATTAATGAGGATATACATGTCAATGGAAAACAGCATCATTAATGAGGATATACATGTCAATGCAAAACAGCCGAAACAAATTAGAAGTGAATTTTAGCTGCCATTTCAAAGTTTGGTATGACTGGGTTAGTGTTTGATAACTGTTGTTTTCTAAAATCCTCATTACGCTCAGGTAGGGAGGGATAGACCCCTCAAGGTCTTTGTCTTCACTAGATATGTTTATATATAGAACCTTTTAGTAAATGTAGAACCTTTATATAGAACCTTTATACATTTTTTTGGTCAAAGTATTGCCTGAACTGAATTGTCTAGAAATTATTATTTGGGCATCTTACCTCGAAAAAGAAGCTACCAGATCTCACAATCTCCCGTCAGAATTAAACGTTCATCCATGTTTCTCAAACGTCAAATTTAGAAGTTGTTCCAAACATCAAATTCTGAAATGTTCAAGTTTTAGGCATTAAGTCTGATTTTTATTTTAAGGTTAGCGTTGAGTTCAGGCATAAACTCAGAAGGGTTCAGATTTGGGATTAAAATAGTAATAATAATAATAATTATCAAGAGAACCTTTGTATTGCTGGATTTGAACTTGCAGCCTGAGGCAGATGCTTCCACCCATCCACCAAACCTGTCCGCAACACCCTAGAAAACGCACAACTCTACTTGAAGGTAACAGCCTCCCGGTTGTCTGCCCTGGTTCCCATGTCATTTTCCCGCCGTCCTCATTCATGGACGGACGTCGAATCCTGAGTTGTATCAGGGGTGACCAGGCTGAAAGAAAAAGCTGTGGAACTGGTCACACACACTGCTTTTAACATACCATGTTTTCAACTTAAATATCTGACACACACACTGCTTTTAACATACCATGTTTTCAACTTAAATATCTGACACACATTGGTGCGTGTTCATTTATACAGTAATTATAAAAGTCAACGCTACACTTTGCTCTTCAAAGTAAATCTCAGCTCTGTTATAAGTACACTCAAGAAAAACAATTTAATTATTATTAGCGATTAAGGAGTACCATTAAAACAGAGTAATATGGCCCACATATATTAGACAACTATACAGAAAAACCTACACAGAAAAACCTACACAGAAAAACCTACACAGAAAAACCTATACAGAAAAACCTACACAGAAAAACCTACACAGAAGAACCTACACAGAAGAACATACACAGAAAACCTACACAGAAAAACCTACACAGAAAAACCTACACAGAAAAACCTACACAGAAAAACCTACACAGAGAAACCTACACAGAGAAACCTACACAGAGAAACCTACACAGAAGAACCTACAAAGAAAAACCTACACAGAAGAACCTACACAGAAAAACCTACACAGAAGAACCTACACAGAAAAACCTACAAAGAGAAACCTACACAGAAAAACCTATACAGAAAAACCTACACAGAGAAACCTACACAGAAAACCTACACAGAAAAACCTACATAGAGAAACCTACACAGAGAAACCTACACAGAGAAACCTACACAGAAAACCTACACAGTAAAACCTACACAGAGAAACCTACACAGAGAAACCTACACAGAAGAACTTACACAGAAAACCTACACAGAAAAACCTACACAGAAAACCTACACAGAAAAACCTACACAGAGAAACCTACACAGAGAAACCTACACAGAGAAACCTACACAGAGAAACCTACACAGAGAAACCTACACAGAAAACCTACACAGAAAAACCTACATAGAGAAACCTACACAGAGAAACCTACACAGAGAAACCTACACAGAAAACCTACACAGAAAAACCTACACAGAGAAACCTACACAGAGAAACCTATACAGAAAAACCTACACAGAGAAACCTACACAGAGAAACCTACACAGAGAAACCTACACAGAGAAACCTACACAGAGAAAGCTACACAGAGAAACCTACAATTGCTTAAATAAATCAATGGTAAGGAATAGTCAGATTACCTAATAATGTTGAAAACATTGTGTGTTAAAACAGTGTGTGTGTGTGGAACTAGTTCCACAAACGTTGTATTGGGTAAGATGGTAACAATTTCCAGTTGAATGAACATATGAGACAGTTTGAGCAAACATAATTTTAACTCGACTGAATGGTTGCCAAAGTTTTTCTCAAGTTGGATCTATGTTAGGGGCAACAATATATTTAGGGGCAACAATATATTTAGGGGTAACAATATATTTAGGGGCAACAATATATTTAGGGACAACAATATATTTAGGGGTAACAATATATTTAGGGGCAACAATATATTTAGGTGCAACAATATATTCAGGGGCAACAATATATTTAGGGGTAACAATATATTTAGGGGCAACAATATATTTAGGGTCAACGATATATTTAGGGGCAACAATATATTTAGGTGCAACAATATATTCAGGGGCAACAATATATTTAGGTGCAACAATATATTTAGGGGCAACAATATATTTAGGGGCAACAATATATTTTTTAGTTCAGGTAATATTTGGACTGATAAATTGAGTAAACAAAACCCCCCCAAAACGCTGTGGAACCAGTTTCTTAACAATAATAATGAGTTGAAACAGCTAGATCAGTGGCTGTGTTGTTTACAGTACTCTTTGGTACCAGACCCTATGGTTCAAAAGTTGACCTTACAATTAGGTCACAGAAATATGCAATGAGGCCTAGTTTTCACAAAGCATTACTCTGGTTCCAAAAGTCCCTGCAAGGTGACGGTCTGAGCCCAACGGATCATAGATGTTTTAGGATTTATTGATTATATCCAATCAATAATCAATCATCAATAATCCAAAACGAGGGTTGAGAAATAAGCTTTTATTGTTTAAAGAACTTGTGAAATATATATATATATATTTTTTTACTATCTCATCATGGGGTTGTTCAACAACACACATTTATTTGCTTAAAATCACTTGATGATTTGATTTCAAAGATATATATATATATATTTATATATATGTATATATATGTATATTTTTAAACGCTATATATCCTCCTCACTCTCAGAGAAATAAAGAACTGTACAAATTAAATTATACATTTGTGACGTCAATATTTAATCATAAAAAAAAACTATACAGCAAAATAAGATCTGTATGTAAAACATTTTAAAAACTATACAGCAAAATAAGATCTGTATGTAAAACATTTTAAAATCTATACAGCAAAATAAGATCTGTATGTAAAACATTTTAAAATCTATACAGCAAAATAAGATCGGTATGTAAAACATTTTAAAATCTATACAGCAAAATAAGATCTGTATGTAAAACATTTTAAAATCTATACAGCAAAATAAGATCTGTATGTAAAACATTTAAAAATCTATACAGCAAAATAAGATCGGTATGTAAAACATTTTAAAATCTATACAGCAAAATAAGATCTGTATGTAAAACATTTTAAAATCTATACAGCAAAATAAGATCTGTATGTAAAACATTTAAAAATCTATACAGCAAAATAAGATCGGTATGTAAAACATTTTAAAATCTATACAGCAAAATAAGATCGGTATGTAAAACATTTTAAAATCTATACAGCAAAATAAGATCTGTATGTAAAACATTTAAAAATCTATACAGCAAAATAAGATCTGTATGTAAAACATTTTAAATTTGACATTTTAGTAATTTAGCAGATGTTCTTATCTAGAGATACTTCCTGTTGATGCGTTGATCTGAAGAGATAGCTAGGTGAGACAACCACATATCTCTGTCATAGTCAGTGCATTCATCTCCAGATAGCTAGGTGAGACAACCACATATCACTGTCATAGTCAGTGCATTCATCTCCAGATAGCTAGGTGAGACAACCACATATCACAGTCAGAGTCAGTGCATTCATCTCCAGATAGCTAGGTGAGACAACCACATATCACTGTCATAGTCAGTGCATTCATCTCCAGATAGCTAGGTGAGACAACCACATATCACAGTCAGAGTCAGTACATTCATCTCCAGATAGCTAGGTGAGACAACCACATATCACTGTCATAGTCAGTGCATTCATCTCCAGATAGCTAGGTGAGACAACCACATATCACAGTCATAGTCAGTGCATTCATCTCCAGATAGCTAGGTGAGACAACCACATATCACTGTCATAGTCAGTGCATTCATCTCCAGATAGCTAGGTGAGACAACCACATATCACTGTCATAGTCAGTGCATTCATCTCCAGATAGCTAGGTGAGACAACCACATATCACTGTCATAGTCAGTGCATTCATCTCCAGATAGCTAGGTGAGACAACCACATATCACTGTCATAGTCAGTGCATTCATCTCCAGATAGCTAGGTGAGACAACCACATATCACTGTCATAGTCAGTGCATTCATCTCCAGATAGCTAGGTGAGACAACCACATATCACTGTCATAGTCAGTGCATTCATCTCCAGATAGCTAGGTGAGACAACCACATATCACTGTCATAGTCAGTACATTCATCTCCAGATAGCTAGGTGAGACAACCACATATCACTGTCATAGTCAGTGCATTCATCTCCAGATAGCTAGGTGAGACAACCACATATCACTGTCATAGTCAGTGCATTCATCTCCAGATAGCTAGGTGAGACAACCACATATCACCGTCAGAGTCAGTGCATTCATCTCCAGATAGCTAGGTGAGACATCCACATATCACCGTCATAGTCAGTACATTCATCTCCAGATAGCTAGGTGGGACAAGGTGAATGGATATACAGCATTTAGCAACAAATACATTAAAATATATGAATAAAAACATCTGAGAACAGTAAGATAGAGAAGATGAGAGAAGAAAGAGAGGAGAATAGAGGAGAAAGAGAGGAGAAAGAGAGGAGAATAGAGGAGAAAGAGAGGAGAATAGAGGAGAAAGAGAGGAGAAGGAGAGGAGAATAGAGGAGAAAGAGAGGAGAAAGAGAGGAGAAAGAGAGGAGAATAGAGGAGAATAGAGGAGAAAGAGAGGAGAAAGAGAGGAGAAAGAGAGGAGAAAGAGAGAAAGAGAGGAGAAAGAGAGGAGAAGGAGAGGAGAAGAGAGGAGAAAGAGAGAAGGAGAGGAGAATAGAGGAGAAAGAGAGGAGAAGGAGAGGAGAATAGAGGAGAAAGAGGGGAGAAGGAGAGGAGAAGGAGAGGAGAAGAGAGGAGGAGAGAGGAGAAGAGGAGAAGAGAGGAGGAGAGAGGAGAAAGCTGGGTGATAATGCTGACACAGTAACACACCAGTAAAGACCTTTAACACAGAGAACACAGAGAGTTGTAGGTGAACAGACCTCAACGCCACAGACGTGTCTGTAGAGAGATGTTTTTCTCTCGTTCTTCAAATTCTATTTCAACTCTCACATCCCCCAGAATCCGGAGCCACACGCCCCAGGGGTTTGTATTATCAACGCGCCGGTAGTCGAAACTTGTGTTTTACCTATGCACACGCTAATCTTCCCTACACACACACACACACACACACACACACACACACACACACACACACACACACACACACACACACACACACACACACACACACACACACACTTAGAATTGTTAGAATTGTCATATTTATTTAATAAACGACAGGAAATGTAAATGGTTAGTTTTGTGTGTCGATAATTAATGGAAAAAAGCACAACTGTTAAACTGTAAAATAATGTGGATTACAAAGTTTGTGCATGTAATAATACAGTAGTAATACATATTAAACCGTTATTAAACCCTGTGGATGTAATAATACAGTAATAATACATATCAAACCGTTATTAAACCCTGTGGATGTAATAATACAGTAGTAATACATATCAAACCGTTATTAAACCCTGTGTGGATGTAATAATACAGTAGTAATACATATCAAACCGTTATTAAACCCTGTGTGGATGTAATAATACAGTAGTAATACATATCAAACCGTTATTAAACCCTGTGGATGTAATAATACAGTAGTAATACATATCAAACCGTTATTAAACCCTGTGGATGTAATAATACAGTAGTAATACATATCAAACCGTTATTAAACCCTGTGGATGTAATAATACAGTAGTAATACATATCAAACCGTTATTAAACCCTGTGGATGTAATAATACAGTAGTAATACATATCAAACCGTTATTAAACCCTGTGGATGTAATAATACAGTAGTAATACATATCAAACCGTTATTAAACCCTGTGGATGTAATAATACAGTAGTAATACATATCAAACCGTTATTAAACCCTGTGGATGTAATAATACAGTAGTAATACATATCAAACCGTTATTAAACCCTGTGGATGTAATAATACAGTAATAATACATATCAAACCGTTATTAAACCCTGTGGATGTAATAATACAGTAGTAATACATATCAAACCGTTATTAAACCCTGTGGATGTAATAATACAGTAATAATACATATCAAACCGTTATTAAACCCTGTGGATGTAATAATACAGTAGTAATACATATCAAACCGTTATTAAACCCTGTGTGGATGTAATAATACAGTAGTAATACATATCAAACCGTTATTAAACCCTGTGGATGTAATAATACAGTAGTAATACATATCAAACCGTTATTAAACCCTGTGGATGTAATAATACAGTAGTAATACATATCAAACCGTTATTAAACCCTGTGGATGTAATAATACAGTAGTAATACATATCAAACCGTTATTAAACCCTCTGTGGATGTAATAATACAGTAGTAATACATATCAAACCGTTATTAAACCCTGTGGATGTAATAATACAGTATTAATACATATCAAACCGTTATTAAACCCTGTGGATGTAATAATACAGTAGTAATACATATCAAACCGTTATTAAACCCTGTGGATGTAATAATACAGTAGTAATACATATCAAACCGTTATTAAACCCTGTGGATGTAATAATACAGTAGTAATACATATCAAACCGTTATTAAACCCTGTGGATGTAATAATACAGTAGTACTACATATCAAACCGTTATTAAACCCTCTGTGGATGTAATAATACAGTAGTAATACATATCAAACCGTTATTAAACCCTGTGGATGTAATAATACAGTAGTAATACATATCAAACCGTTATTAAACCCTGTGGATGTAATAATACAGTAGTAATACATATCAAACCGTTATTAAACCCTGTGGATGTAATAATACAGTAGTAATACATATCAAACCGTTATTAAACCCTGTGGATGTAATAATACATTAGTAATACATATCAAACCGTTATTAAACCCTGTGGATGTAATAATACAGTAGTAATACATATCAAACCGTTATTAAACCCTGTGGATGTAATAATACAGTAGTAATACATATCAAACAGTTATTAAACCCTGTGGATGTAATAATACAGTAATAGTAGTAATACATATCAAACCGTTATTAAACCCTGTGGATGTAATAATACAGTAGTAATACATATCAAACCGTTATTAAACCCTGTGGATGTAATTGAATTGTTATGCCAGTCTGATTTGTTCAGCTAATTTCTACGGTGTCTGGTTGAGATAAAAGTGTGGAATTTTCCTACAAAAGGACCAGGTGTCTTTGTGTAAGAAGCAATTTGTGTTCCTTAAATAAGTATTGATAATCTTATCCCTCCCTCCCTCCCTCCCTCCCTCCCTCCCTCCCTCCCTCCCTCCCTCCCTCCCTCGTCTCCTTTATCTGTTACTCAACACTGTATCAGGGAGACCACACGACTGTCACCTCACACAGAACCAGGCTGTCAGTCAGCTATGCCAAAGAGATTGAAATCAGAGAGAGAAAATAATAGAGAGAGAGAGAAAAGAAGAGAGAGAGAGAGAGAGAGAACAGAGAGAGAGAAGAAGAGAGAGAGAGAGAACAGAGAGAGAGAAAATAACAGAGAGAGAGAAAAGAAGAGAGAGAGAGAGAACAGAGAGAGAAGAAGAGAGAGAGAGAGAGAACAGAGAGAGAGAAGAAGAGAGAGAGAGAGAACAGAGAGAGAGAAAATAACAGAGAGAGAGAAAAGAAGAGAGAGAGAGAGAACAGAGAGAGAAGAAGAGAGAGAGAGAGAGAGAACAGAGAGAGAGAGAAAAGAAGAGAGAGAGAGAAGAAGAGCGAGATCTGAGAGGACACAAATGCGCGCACAGGAACACTACCTGATCTAACGAGCACACGAGAGAGAAAAGAAGAGAGAGAGAACAGAGACAGAGAGAAAAGTGTCACGCCCTGACCTTAGAGATCCTGTTTATGTCTCTATTTTGGTTTGCTCAGGGTGTGAGTTGGGGTGGGTATTCTATGTTCTGTTATTTGTATTTCTATGTTTGGCCGGGTAGGATTCTGAATCAGAGACAGCTGTCTATCGTTGTCTCTGATTGGGAACCATACTTAGGCAGCCCTTTTTCCCCTTTGTCTTTGTGGGAACTTGACTTTGTTTATGACAGCCCAGTACAACATCAGACATTCACAGCCCAGTACAACATCAGACATTCACAGCCCAGTACAACATCAGACATTCACAGCCCAGTCAGCTGTACAACATCAGACATTCACAGCCCAGTACAACATCAGACATTCACAGCCCAGTCAGCTGTACAACATCAGACATTCACAGCCCAGTCAGCTGTACAACATCAGACATTCACAGCCCAGTCAGCTGTACAACACCAGACATTCACAGCCCAGTCAGCTGTACAACATGAGACATTCACAGCCCAGTCAGCTGTACAACATCAGACATTCACAGCCCAGTCAGCTGTACAACATCAGACATTCACAGCCCAGTCAGCTGTACAACATGAGACATTCACAGCCCAGTCAGCTGTACAACATCAGACATTCACAGCCCAGTCAGCTGTACAACATCAGACATTCACAGCCCAGTCAGCTGTACAACATCAGACATTCACAGCCCAGTCAGCTGTACAACATCAGACATTCACAGCCCAGTCAGCTGTACAACATCAGACATTCACAGCCCAGTCAGCTGTACAACATCAGACATTCACAGCCCAGTCAGCTGTACAACATCAGACATTCACAGCCCAGTGAGCTGTACAACATCAGACATTCCCAGCCCAGTCAGCTGTACAACATCAGACATTCACAGCCCAGTCAGCTGTACAACATCAGACATTCACAGCCCAGTCAGCTGTACAACATCAGACATTCACAGCCCAGTGAGCTGTACAACATCAGACATTCACAGCCCAGTCAGCTGTACAACATCAGACATTCACAGCCCAGTCAGCTGTAATACATCAGACATTCACAGCCCAGTCAGCTGTACAACATCAGACATTCACAGCCCAGTGAGCTGTACATCAGACATTCACAGCCCAGTGAGCTGTACAACATCAGATATTCACAGCCCAGTCAGCTGTACAACATCAGACATTCACAGCCCAGTCAGCTGTACAACATCAGACATTCACAGCCCAGTGAGCTGTACAACATCAGACATTCACAGCCCAGTCAGCTGTACAACATCAGACATTCACAGCCCAGTCAGCTGTACAACATCAGACATTCACAGCCCAGTGAGATGTACAACATCAGACATTCACAGCCCAGTCAGCTGTACAACATCAGACATTCACAGCCCAGTCAGCTGTACAACATCAGACATTCACAGCCCAGTCAGCTGTACAACATCAGACATTCACAGCCCAGTGAGCTGTACAACATCAGACATTCACAGCCCAGTCAGCTGTACAACATCAGACATTCACAGCCCGGTCAGCTGTAATACATCAGACATTCACAGCCCAGTCAGCTGTACAACATCAGACATTCACAGCCCAGTGAGCTGTACAACATCAGACATTCACAGCCCAGTGAGCTGTACAACATCAGATATTCACAGCCCAGTCAGCTGTACAACATCAGACATTCACAGCCCAGTCAGCTGTACAACATCAGACATTCACAGCCCAGTCAGCTGTACAACATCAGACATTCACAGCCCAGTGAGATGTACAACATCAGACATTCACAGCCCAGTCAGCTGTACAACATCAGACATTCACAGCCCAGTCAGCTGTACAACATCAGACATTCACAGCCCAGTCAGCTGTACAACATCAGACATTCACAGCCCAGTGAGCTGTACAACATCAGACATTCACAGCCCAGTGAGCTGTACAACACCAGACATTCACAGCCCAGTCAGCTGTACAACACCAGACATTCACAGCCCAGTCAGCTGTACAACACCAGACATTCACAGCCCAGTCAGCTGTACAACATCAGACATTCACAGCCCAGTCAGCTGTACAACACCAGACATTCACAGCCCAGTACAACACCAGACATTCACAGCCCAGTGATCTCTACAACATCAGACATTCACAGCCCAGTCAGCTGTACAACATCAGACATTCACAGCCCAGTCAGCTGTACAACATCAGACATTCACAGCCCAGTCAGCTGTACAACACCAGACATTCACTGCCCAGTGATCTCTACAACATCAGACATTCACAGCCCAGTCTGCTGTACAACACCAGACATTCACAGCCCAGTGATCTCTACAACATCAGACATTCACAGCACAGTCAGCTGTACAACACCAGACATTCACAGCCCAGTGAGCTGTACAACATCAGACATTCACAGCCCAGTCAGCTGTACAACATCAGACATTCACAGCCCAGTGAGCTGTACAACATCAGACATTCACAGCCCAGTGATCTGTACAACACCAGACATTCACAGCCCAGTGATCTCTACAACATCAGACATTCATACAGATGGGTCCAAAACAGCACAGACGAAAACCAGAAAGCAACCTGTAACCAGAATATGCAAACACTCTCAGATAACTTTCTGGATACCACATTCACTCACTCATAAACATCAACTATATATTCAGACCACATTCACTCACAGTGAAGAAGGCATCAATCAGAACAAAACATCAACTATATATTCAGACCACATTCGCTCACTCATAAACACAAACAGCTTCTGGCAAAATTGGAAAAAACTAAGAAAATCTAAACAAGAGGAATTAGTGATACAAAATGGTGACATATGGACAACACATTTTAAAACACTCTACAACACCGCTCAAATTCACACAAACGCAGAACAAACGCAGAACAACGCCAACTTCATGAGAAGTTGGATGGATTAAGAAAAAGCTATAAAGGACAATCAACATCCACTGGACTCCCCAATTACTGACCAGGAGCTCTATAAGAAACTAAACTATTACTGACCAGGAGCTCTATAAGAAACTAAACTATTACTGACCAGGAGCTCTATAAGACACTAAACTATTACTGACCAGGAGCTCTATAAGACACTAAACTATTACTGACCAGGAGCTCTATAAGAAACTAAACTATTACTGACCAGGAGCTCTATAAGAAACTAAACTATTACTGACCAGGAGCTCTATAAGAAACTAAACTATTACTGACCAGGAGCTCTATAAGAAACTAAACTATTACTGACCAGGAGCTCTATAAGAAACTAAACTATTACTGACCAGGAGCTCTATAAGAAACTAAACTATTACTGACCAGGAGCTCTATAAGACACTAAACTATTACTGACCAGGAGCTCTATAAGAAACTAAACTATTACTGACCAGGAGCTCTATAAGACACTAAACTATTACTGACCAGGAGATCTATAAGACACTAAACTATTACTGACCAGGAGCTCTATAAGACACTAAACTATTACTGACCAGGAGCTCTATAAGAAACTAAACTATTACTGACCATGTCATGTATTGTCATGTTGTGTCCTGTTCCTGTTCTTTCTCTTCACCCTGTCTCCCTCTGCTGGTCGTATTAGGTTACCTTTTCTTCCCCTCTTTCCCCCAGCTGTTCCTTGTCTTCTCTAACTACCTCGTTCACCCCTTTTCCCACCTGTTCCCTTTTTCCCTCTGATTAGGTCCCTATATCTCTCTCTGTTTCTGCTTCTGTCTTTGTCGGATTCTTGTTTGTGTTATTCATGCCTGAACCAGACTATCGTCATGTTTGCTGCAACCTTGTCCTGTCCTGTCGGAATCTGCCGGTCCATCTGAGCCTACGTTTGTTTTGTTATTAAAGAAGCTCTGTTTACGTTAATTTGCTTTTGGGTCCTCATTCACGCACCGTAACAGAAGAATCCGACCAAGAATGGACCCAGCGACTTCGGATCCTCTCCACTCAGCCGTCGAGATCCAGGGAGCGATGCTAGGCAGACACGAGCAGGAATTGTCTGCTGCTCGACATGCCGTTGAGACCCTGGCCACCCAAGTCTCCAACCTCACAGAACAGGTTCACCATCTCCGCCTCGATCCACCGGCCACTTCCAGGGCTTTCGAATCTCCGGAGCCCAGAATCAATAACCCGCCGTGTTACTCTGGGGAGCCCACTGAATGCCGCTCGTTCCTCACCCAGTGTGATATTGTGTTTTCTCTCCAGCCCAACACTTACTCCAGGAGCACTGCTCGTGTCGCCTACGTCATATCTCTCCTTACTGGACGGGCTCGTGAGTGGGGCACGGCAATCTGGGAGGCAAGGGCTGAGTGTACTAACCAGTATCAGGACTTTAAGGAGGAGATGATACGGGTTTTTGATCGATCTGTTTTTGGGGAGGAGGCTTCCAGGGTCCTGTCTTCCCTATGTCAAGGTAATCGATCCATAACAGACTACTCTATTGAGTTTCGCACTCTTGCTGCCTCCAGTGGCTGGAACGAGCCGGCTTTGCTCGCTCGTTTTCTGGAGGGTCTCCGCGCAGAGGTAAAGGATGAGATTCTCTCCCGGGAGGTTCCTTCCAGCGTGGATTCCTTGATTGAACTCGCTATTCGCATTGAGCGACGGGTTGATCTTCGTCACCGAGCTCGTGGAAAGGAGCTCGCGTTCTCCGTTGCCCCCCTCTCCGCATCACTACCATCTTCCTCTGCCGGCTCGGGTGCTGAGCCTATGCAGCTGGGAGGTATCCGCATCTCGACTAAGGAGAGGGAACGGAGAATCACCAACCGCCTCTGTCTCTATTGCGGTTCTGCTGGTCATTTTGTCACTTCATGTCCAGTAAAAGCCAGAGCTCATCAGTAAGCGGAGGGCTACTGGTGAGCGCTACTACTCCTGTCTCTCCTTCAAGATCCTGCACTACCTTGTCGGTCCATCTACGCTGGACCGGTTCGTCAGCTTCCTGCAGTGCCTTAATAGACTCTGGGGCGGAGGGCTGTTTTATGGACGAGACCTGGGCTCGGGAACATGACATTCCTCTCAGACAGTTAAGGGAGTCCACGGCCTTGTTCGCCCTGGATGGTAGTCCTCTCCCCAGGATTCAGCGTGAGACGCTACCTTTAACCCTCACTGTTTCTGGTAATCATAGCGAAACCATTTCTTTTTTAATTTTTCGTTCACCTTTTACACCTGTTGTTTTGGGCCATCCCTGGCTAGTTTGTCATAATCCTTCCATTAATTGGTCTAGTAATTCTATCCTCTCCTGGAACGTCTCTTGTCATGTGAAATGTTTAATGTCTGCTATCCCTCCTGTTTCCTCTGTCTCTTCTTCACAGGAGGAGCCTGGTGATTTGACAGGGGTGCCGGAGGAATATCACGATCTGCGCACGGTGTTCAGTCGGTCCAGGGCCACCTCTCTTCCTCCACACCGGTCGTATGATTGTAGTATTGATCTCCTTCCGGGAACCACTCCCCCCCGGGGTAGACTATACTCTCTGTCGGCTCCCGAACGTAAGGCTCTCAAAGATTATTTGTCTGTAGCTCTTGCCGCCGGTACCATAGTCCCCTCCTCCTCTCCCGCCGGAGCGGGGGTTTTTTTTGTTAAGAAGAAGGACGGGTCCCTGCGCCCCTGCATAGATTATCGAGGGCTGAATGACATAACAGTGAAGAATCGTTATCCGCTTCCTCTTATGTCTTCAGCCTTCGAGATCCTGCAGGGAGCCAGGTTTTTCACTAAGTTGGACCTTCGTAACGCTTACCATCTCGTGCGCATCAGGGAGGGGGACGAGTGGAAGACGGCGTTTAACACTCCGTTAGGGCACTTTGAATACTGGGTTCTTCCTTTCGGCCTCGCTAACGCTCCAGCTGTCTTTCAGGCATTAGTCAATGATGTCCTGAGAGACATGCTGAACATCTTTGTTTTCGTTTACCTTGACGATATCCTGATTTTTTCACCGTCACTCCAGATTCATGTTCAGCACGTTCGACGTGTCCTCCAGCGCCTTTTAGAGAATTGTCTTTTTGTGAAGGCTGAGAAGTGCTCTTTTCATGCCTCCTCCGTCACATTTCTCGGTTCTGTTATTTCCGCTGAAGGCATTAAGATGGATCCCGCTAAGGTCCAAGCTGTCATTGATTGGCCCGTCCCTAAGTCACGCGTCGAGCTGCAGCGCTTTCTCGGCTTCGCGAACTTCTATCGTCGTTTCATCCGTAATTTCGGTCAGGTGGCAGCTCCTCTCACAGCCCTTACTTCTGTCAAGACGTGCTTTAAGTGGTCCGTTTCCGCCCAGGGAGCTTTTGATCTCCTCAAGAATCGTTTTACATCCGCACCTATCCTTGTTACACCTGACGTCACTAGACAGTTCGTTGTCGAGGTTGACGCGTCAGAGGTGGGCGTGGGAGCCATTCTTTCTCAGCGCTCCCTCTCTGACGACAAGGTCCACCCTTGCGCGTATTTTTCTCATCGCCTGTCGCCGTCGGAACGTAACTATGATGTGGGAAACCGCGAACTGCTCGCCATCCGCTTAGCCCTAGGCGAATGGCGACAGTGGTTGGAGGGGGCGACCGTTCCTTTTGTTGTTTGGACTGACCATAGGAACCTTGAGTACATCCGTTCTGCCAAACGACTTAATGCGCGTCAGGCGCGCTGGGCGCTGTTTTTCGCTCGTTTCGAGTTCGTGATTTCTTATCGTCCGGGCTCTAAGAACACCAAGCCTGATGCTTTATCTCGTCTCTTCAGTTCTTCAGTAGCCTCCACTGACCCCGAGGGGATTCTCCCTGAGGGGCGTGTTGTCGGGTTGACTGTCTGGGGAATTGAGAGGCAGGTAAAGCAAGCACTCACTCAAACTCCGTCGCCGCGCGCTTGTCCCAGGAACCTTCTTTTCGTTCCCGTTCCTACTCGTCTGGCCGTTCTTCAGTGGGCTCACTCTGCCAAGTTAGCCGGCCACCCTGGCGTTCGGGGTACGCTTGCTTCCATTCGCCAGCGTTTTTGGTGGCCCACCCGGGAGCATGACACGCGTCGCTTCGTGGCTGCTTGTTCGGTCTGCGCGCAGACTAAGTCCGGTAACAGACCCTCCTGCCGGCCGTCTCAGGCCGCTTCCCATTCCCTCTCGACCGTGGTCTCACATCGCCTTAGATTTTGTCACCGGACTGCCTTCGTCAGCGGGGAAGACTGTTATTCTTACGGTTGTCGACAGGTTCTCTAAGGCGGCTCATTTTATTCCCCTTGCTAAGCTTCCTTCTGCTAAAGAGACGGCACAAATCATCATCGAGAATGTTTTCAGAATTCATGGCCTTCCGTCAGACGTCGTTTCGGACAGAGGTCCGCAATTCACGTCTCAATTTTGGAGGGAGTTTTGCCGTTTGATTGGGGCTTCCGTCAGTCTCTCTTCCGGCTTTCACCCCCAGTCTAACGGTCAAGCAGAACGGGCCAATCAGACTATTGGTCGCATCTTACGCAGTCTTTCTTTTCGCAACCCTGCGTCTTGGTCAGAACAGCTCCCCTGGGCAGAATACGCCCACAACTCGCTTCCTTCGTCTGCGACCGGGCTATCTCCTTTTCAGAGTAGCCTCGGGTACCAGCCTCCGCTGTTCTCATCTCAGTTCGCCGAGTCCAGCGTCCCCTCCGCTCAGGCTTTTGTCCAACGTTGCGAGCGCACCTGGAAGAGGGTCAGGTCTGCACTTTGCCGTTATAGGGCGCAGACTGTGAGGGCTGCTAATAAGCGTAGAACTAAGAGTCCTAGATATTGTCGCGGTCAGAGAGTTTGGCTCTCCACTCAAAACCTTCCCCTTAAGACCGCTTCTCACAAGTTGACCCCGCGGTTCATTGGTCCGTTCCGTATTGCTCAGATCATTAATCCTGTCGCAGTTCGACTTCTTCTTCCGCGATATCTTCGTCGCGTCCACCCGGTCTTCCATGTCTCCTGTGTCAAGCCCGTTCTTCGCGCCCCCGCTCGTCTTCCCCCCCCCCCCCCATCCTTGTCGAGGGCGCACCCATCTACAGGGTCCGTAGGATTTTGGACATGCGTCCTCGGGGCCGTGGTCATCAGTACCTAGTAGATTGGGAGGGGTACGGTCCTGAGGAGAGGAGTTGGGTTCCCTCTCGGGACGTGCTGGACCGTGCGCTGATCGATGATTTCCTCCGTTGCCGCCAGGTTTCCTCCTCGAGTGCGCCAGGAGGCGCTCGGTGAGTGGGGGGGTACTGTCATGTATTGTCATGTTGTGTCCTGTTCCTGTTCTTTCTCTTCACCCTGTCTCCCTCTGCTGGTCGTATTAGGTTACCTTTTCTTCCCCTCTTTCCCCCAGCTGTTCCTTGTCTTCTCTAACTACCTCGTTCACCCCTTTTCCCACCTGTTCCCTTTTTCCCTCTGATTAGGTCCCTATATCTCTCTCTGTTTCTGCTTCTGTCTTTGTCGGATTCTTGTTTGTGTTATTCATGCCTGAACCAGACTATCGTCATGTTTGCTGCAACCTTGTCCTGTCCTGTCGGAATCTGCCGGTCCATCTGAGCCTACGTTTGTTTTGTTATTAAAGAAGCTCTGTTTACGTTAATTCGCTTTTGGGTCCTCATTCACGCACCGTAACAGACCAGGAGCTCTATAAGACACTAAACTATTACTGACCAGGAGCTCTATAAGACACTAAACTATTACTGACCAGGTTATCTATAAGACACTAAACTATTACTGACCAGGAGCTCTATAAGAAACTAAACTATTACTGACCAGGAGCTCTATAAGAAACTAAACTATTACTGACCAGGAGCTCTATAAGACACTAAACTATTACTGACCAGGAGCTCTATAAGACACTAAACTATTACTGACCAGGAGCTCTATAAGAAACTAAACTATTACTGACCAGGAGATCTATAAGAAACTAAACTATTACTGACCAGGAGCTCTATAAGACACTAAACTATTACTGACCAGGAGCTCTATAAGACACTAAACTATTACTGACCAGGTTATCTATAAGACACTAAACTATTACTGACCAGGAGCTCTATAAGAAACTAAACTATTACTGACCAGGAGCTCTATAAGAAACTAAACTATTACTGACCAGGAGCTCTATAAGACACTAAACTATTACTGACCAGGAGCTCTATAAGACACTAAACTATTACTGACCAGGAGCTCTATAAGAAATTAAACTATTACTGACCAGGAGCTCTATAAGAAACTAAACTATTACTGACCAGGAGCTCTATAAGACACTAAACTATTACTGACCAGGAGCTCTATAAGAAACTTCAGACCCTCAAATTTAAAAAAACATGCAGACCTGATGGCATCCTAAATGAGATGCTCAAACTCACTAGTGTAAAATTTCAATTGGCTATATTAAAACTGTTTCATTTCATTTCATTTCCCTGACATCTGGAATCAAGGACTCATAACCCCAAGGTTTTCTGTGGTATTATAAATGTAAGAGTACTAAACTTCCTTAATAATGTCACGCCCTGGTCGAAGTATTTTGTGTTTATTTTCATTTATTTGGTTTTTGTTACGTTTATTGTTTTGGTAGTGTTTGTGTTTAGTGTATTTCTTCATTAAACATGGATCGCAATAGACACGCTGCATTTTGGTCCGACTCTCCTTCTCACCTAGAAAACCATTACACCTGTATATCTCTGTGTTCTCTATAGACCTACAGTATACTGTATATCTCTGTGTTCTCTATAGACCTGTATATCTCTGTGGTCTCTATAGACCTACAGTATACTGTATATCTCTGTGTTCTCTATAGACCTACAGTATACTGTATATCTCTGTGTTCTCTATAGACCTGTATATCTCTGTGTTCTCTATAGACCTACAGTATACTGTATATCTCTGTGTTCTCTATAGACCTGTATATCTCTGTGTTCTCTATAGACCTACAGTATACTGTATATCTCTGTGTTCTCTATAGACCTACAGTATACTGTATATCTCTGTGTTCTCTATAGACCTGTATATCTCTGTGTTCTCTATAGACCTACAGTATACTGTATATCTCTGTGTTCTCTAGACCTACAGTATACTGTATATCTCTGTGTTCTCTATAGACCTACAGTATACTGTATATCTCTGTGTTCTCTATAGACCTGTATATCTCTGTGTTCTCTATAGACCTACAGTATACTGTATATCTCTGTGTTCTCTATAGACCTGTATATCTCTGTGTTCTCTATAGACCTACAGTATACTGCATATCTCTGTGTTCTCTATAGACCTGTATATCTCTGTGTTCTCTATAGACCTACAGTATACTGTATATCTCTGTGTTCTCTATAGACCTGTATATCTCTGTGTTCTCTATAGACCTACAGTATACTGTATATCTCTGTGTCCTCTATAGACCTACAGTATACTGTATATCTCTGTGTTCTCTATAGACCTACAGTATACTGCATATATCTGTATATCTCTGTGTTCTCTATAGACCTACAGTATACTGTATATCTCTGTGTTCTCTATAGACCTGTATATCTCTGTGTTCTCTATAGACCTACAGTATACTGTATATCTCTGTGTTCTCTATAGACCTGTATATCTCTGTGTTCTCTATAGACCTACAGCATACTGTA
>NC_048577.1:3871228-3878728 GCF_013265735.2 Oncorhynchus mykiss
CAATGATTGTCTATATTGTAATTGTTTTTAATAACCTGCCCAGGGACTGAGGTTGAAAATTAGTCGGCGGGCTAAAACCAGCACTTTTACTGAAACGTTGATTAATGTGCACTGTCCCTGTAAAAATAAAATTAACTCAAACTCAATCAGATCCCTGTGAGGTTTAGTTACCAGCTCAAGAGTCAATGCACCGGGTCTTCACCAAACTAGATCTCAGGGGCGCTTATAACCTGGAGCGTATCCGAGAGGGAGATGAGTGGAAGATGGTTTTCAGTACCACCTCTGGGCACTATGAGTACCTCATCATGCCGTACGGGTTGATGAATGCACCATCAGTCTTCCAAGCCTTTGTAGACGAGATTTTCAGGGACCTGCATGTGCAGGGTGTAGTGGTGTATATTGATGACATTTTGATATACTCCGCTACACGCGCCGAGCATGTGTCCCTGGTGCGTAAGGTGCTTGGTCGACTGTTGGAGCATGACCTGTACGTCAAGCCTGAGAAATGCCTATTCTTTCAACAGTCCGTCTCCTTCCTAGGGTACCGCATTTCCACCTCAGGGGTGGAGATGGAGAGTGATCGCATTGCAGCCGTGCGTAATTGGCCGACTCCCACCACGGTAAAGGAGGTGCAGCGGTTCTTAGGGTTTGCCAACTACTACCGGAGGTTCATCTGAGGTTTTGGTCAGGTAGCGGCTCCCATTACCTCACTGCTGAAGGGGGACCCGGTACGCTTGCAGTGGACAGCTGAGGCGGACAGGGCTTTTAGTCACCTGAGGGCTCTGTTTACCTCGGCTGTACTCCGTTCGTTCCGTCTGCCTTCACGTTCTGGGAACCTGGTCTCTAGGAGAGGGTGAAAACAAAGCGGGTGAAAAACATGGCCCACATCGCTTGGCGAGGGTTCAGTCTCCTCGCCGCCCGGATGTACTCCAGATTGCGGTGGTCAGTCCAAATGAGGAAAGGGTGTCTAGCCTCCTCAAGCCAATGTCTCCACGCCTTCAGAGCTCCGACAACAGCCAACAGCTCCCGGTCCCCCACATCTATAGTTTCACTCCGCCGGGCTGAGCTTCTTCGAAATGAAAGCTCAGGGGCGGAGCTTTAGTGGCGTACCCGAGCGCTGAGACAGTACCCCAAAGGACGACTATCTACAATAGGGATCCCTAATCTAAGTGCAAAGGTCAATAAAGTTCCCAGCGCCTTATGCTGGGAACGCGGGGAAAACCCAGGAAATTCTATATACGACCATGTGTGCAACAGGGAGCTTTGGGTGAGTTGTGTGCCTACTCACCTGGGATGAACCACCAGTGCTCCGCCTGCTACCTCGACCCCCTGGGGAACCCCCCCAGCACCGACCAGCATTGTGCCCTCTGGGGCCACAGGAGGTGCAGGGAATGGCCCCCCCCTCCGGTCCCCCCTCATAGCAGCACCTCTTAGCTCCATCGATGTTGGATCAGAGGTGCTGGGGGATGGAACTGACGGACCCCAATCCGGACTTCCACGAGAGGCCAACAGGTTATCCATCCGGACGGTCCACCAGCTGGTCAAGGTGGATGATCGTGATTGTCCAATCCTCATAATTGTCCAACGTCGGGCCTTCCCTTCCCCAGATGGCGTTGGCCCATTCCAGTGCTTTAGCAGTCAGGCAAGAGAAGGGGCCGGCTGAACAGCTGCCAGCTGGAGTAGGAACCCCTTGCACCCGGCAGCCGTTCCGTCATACCTCCCCGGGAGCGAGAGCCGAATCCCACTGGATCCCGATGAAGGAGGGGTGGACATCAGTGTAGGTTGTTATGGGAGCTGGGGTGATGATGATGGGTTAACCGGAAAACCCCCCCTCTCCCATCGGTCCATGGTTTGCAGCACGCAATCCACGGCTGTACTGAGACTCTGTAACATAGTCACGTGCTGCTGGACGCGCTCCTCCACTGGGAGTGGAGGGCTGGTTGCACCTGCTGACTCCATTCTATGGTGCGTGATTCTGTCAGCGATTAGGTGAATGGAAAAGGCGGAGTTAGGCGCAGGACACAGGTATGAGTAATAATCAGAGAATTGTCTCAAAATCAATGTTCTCACAAGGAAAAACACTAATATCCAGAGCACAAAATAACGAACCCACTTGACAATGACAATCAAGCACAAAACAGAAAGGGAAGCCAGAGGGTTGAATAAGGAACTTTGATTATGGAATGGAAAGCAGGTGTGTATAATGAAGACAAAACAAAACGAAAATGAAACATGGATCGGTGGTGACTAGAAAGCCGGTGACGTCGACCGCCGAACGCCGCCCGAACAAGGAGAGACTTCGGTGGAAGTCGTGACAAAAAGCTGTCTATTCAGTGGTGCCAGGCTAAAAGCTAGCTATTCAGTGGAGCCAGGCTAAAAGCTAGCTATTCAGTGGAGCGAGGCTAAAAGCTAGCTATTCAGTGGTGCCAGACTAAAAGCTAGCTATTCAGTGGTGCCAGGCTAAAAGCTAGCTATTCAGTGGTGCCAGGCTAAAAGCTAGCTTTTCAGTGGAGCCAGGCTAAAAGCTAGCTATTCAGTGGAGCCAGGCTAAAAGCTAGCTATTCAGTGGTGCCAGGCTAAAAGCTAGCTATTCAGTAGTGCCAGGCTAAAAGCTGTCTATTCAGTGGCGCCAGGCTAAAAGCTAGCTATTCAGTGGTGCCAGGCTAAAAGCTAGCTATTCAGTGGCTCCAGGGAAAAAGCTAGCTTTTCAGTGGCTCCAGGCTAAAAGCTAGCTATTCAGTGGTGCCAGGCTAAAAGCTAGCTATTCAGTGGCGCAAGTGTGGCCACTTCAGGCTGAGGAGTAAATTTCACACATCCTCCATGTGCTCCGTGTGTGTCTGTCCATAATCTGGAGGACATAAAGACATCTCTTTCTGTTTTTCTGCTCCCCTGCCAACTCCACTAATTATTTAGTCTACCCCCCAACGCCCCTAAAACACACCCACCCTTCATGTGCCAGTTGACCGATTGGTTCTCGTTGTGTGTGATGGTCTTATCCAGATAGACAGACAGAACCTCTCCTCTCTTCATTTTCTGTCTCGTATAAAAGCCAGTTTAATTCTTTAACTGGGAGTTTTAGGGTGTTTGATTCCTCCCGTCCCCATCTCCCCCTCTCCTCCTCTCCTCTCCTCCTCCTCACCTCCTCCTCCCCCTCTCCCCTCACCTCCCCTCCTCCTCTCCCCCTGTCCTCTCCTCCCCCTCTCCCCCTCTCCTCCTTTCCTCCCCTCCCCCTCTCCTCCTCTCCTCCCCTCCTCCCTCTCCTCCTCCTCTCATCCTCTCCTCCTCCTCTCCTCTCCTCCTTTCCTCCTCCTCTCCCCCTCTCCTCTCCTCCTACCCTCCTCCTCTCCTCCTCCTCTCCTTCCCTCCTCCTCTCCTCCTCCTCCCTCCTCCTCCTCTCCTCCTCCTCTCCTCTCCCCCCTCCTCCTCTTCTCCTCCTCTCCCCCTCTCCTCCCCTCCTCCCTCTCCTCCTCCTCTCCTCCTCTCCTCCTCTCCTCCTCTCCCCCTCTCCTCCTCTCCTCCTCTCCCCCTCTCCTCCTCTCCCCCTCTCCTCCCCTCCTCCTCTCCTCCTCTCCTCCTCTCCTCCTCTCCTCCTCTCCCCCTCTCCCCCTCTCCTCCTCTCCTCCTCTCCCCCTCTCCCCCTCTCCTCCTCTCCTCCTCTCCTCCTCTCCCCCTCTCCTCCTCTCCCCCTCTCCTCCTCTCCTTTCCTCCTCTCCTCCTCTCTCTGCTCGAGCGACTCCTCTTACCCTATTGAACACTGTGCCTTTGCTGAGCGTCTGGTGTCAATAAACCTTTTCCAGCAGACACCTGTCCAAAACACCCTGCCAATAACAGACTCTCTCTCTCTCTCTCTCCCTCTCTCCCTCTCTCACTCTCTCTACCTCTCTCTCTCTCTCTGTCTCTCTGTCTCTGTCTCTGTCTCTCTCTCTCTCTCTCTCTCTCGCTCTCTCTCTGTCTACCTCTCTCTATTTCTCTCTGTCTCTCTCTACCTCTCTCTCTCTCTCTCTCTCTCTCTCTCTCTCTCTCTCTCTGTGTGTCTACCTCTCTCTCTCTCTGTCTCTCTCTACCTCTCTCTCTCTCTCTCTCTCTCTCTCTATCTCTATCTCTCTCTCTCTCTCTCTCTCTCAATTCAATTCAATTTCAATTCAAGGGGCGTTATTGGAATGGGAAACATATGTTAACATTGCCAAAGCAAGTGAGGTAGATAATATACAAAAGTGAAATAAACAATAAGAATTAACAGTAAACATTACACATACAGAAGTTTCAAAAGACAAATGTCATATTATGTATATTTACAGTGTTGTAACAATGTACAAATGGTTAAAGGACACAAGGGTAAATAAATAAGCATAAATATGTGTTGTATTTACAATGGTGCTTGTTCTTCACTGGTTGCCCTTTTCTTGTGGCAACAGGTCACAAATCTTGCTGCTGTGATGGCACACTGTGGAATTTGATGTGAAGACTTACAGAAAACATTTGACCTCTGTCATTGCCAACAAAGGGTATATAACAAAGTATTGAGATAAACTTTTGTTAATGACCAAATACTTATTTTCCACCATAATTTGCAAATAAATTCATTAAAATCCTACAATGTGGTTTTCTGGATTTTTAAAATCATTTTGTCTGTCATAGTTGAAGTGTACCTATGATGAAAATTACAGGCCTCTCTCATCTTTTTAAGTGGGAGAACTTGCACAATTGGTGGCTGACTAAACCCCCCCCCCCCCCTCCCCCCCCGCCTGCAACCAAACCTGCAACCATCTCTGTGACTTCAGACCATGTGAGCCAACTGAGCCAACGTGAGTTCAAGTCTCAGTCGTACTACTACAGAAAACAGACTGTTTAAAGTCCATCTGTTAATTACAACTATGAAAGATACAACATTTTCAGTTACGATCAATTCTATTTCCCTGTGAAATGTGATGTTCTTCCCCTTTGGGCGAAAAGACAAACATTATTATTTACCTTGTTTGAGCGTCCGTTTGCATTTAGCTGCACGGACTAATAGTCTGTTGTTAGTCAGGGGAGGATGGTGACAGACAGGATGCTGTGTGTCTCAGAGGACTACATACAGGAAAGAGTGTGTGTGTGTGTGTGTGTGTGTGTGTGTGTATGTGTGTTTGTGTGTGTGTGAGTTTGCCTTCCATCCTGTTCAGTGAGTGTGATTGGTCACTGAGGGATTCTATCGGCCTCCAAGGGAACATAGAGGAAAACATGACCAAATCAATACCATTTAACTCAAACTAGCCTCTGTGTGTGTCTACCTTAGTGGAGTGTGACTGCGTTTAACGTGTCAGCACGAGGAGAAACAACACATTGCTACATAGCAACACTGTATTGATTGCACACACACACACACACACACACACACACACACACACACACACACACACACACACACACACACACACACACACACACAGTTTATTGACGAGGAGAGGAGAAACCGTGGAGGCACAAGAGAACCAGGAAGTCAATTAGACCAGTGTCTGTGAATGCTCTCCACCTACAACTACAACTACCATCCCGTCAATAGAAGATAACCCATTATCACATCATTTATTAAAACATCATTTATTCAAACCTGACGTGTCATTATCTAACTCTTCCTTTACCGGGCTGGAAGATACTGTAGCAGATTACTAGGCTGGAAGATACTGTAGCAGTTTACTAGGCTGGAAGATACTGTAGCAGTTTACTAGGCTGGAAGATACTGTAGCAGTTTACCGGGCTGGAAGATACTGTAGCAGTTTACTAGGCTGGAAGATACTGTAGCAGTTTACTAGGCTGGAAGATACTGTAGCAGTTTACTAGGCTGGAAGATACTGTAGCAGTTTACTAGGCTGGAAGATACTGTAGCAGTTTACTAAGCTGGAAGATACTGTAGCAGTTTACTAGGCTGGAAGATACCGTAGCAGTTTACTAGGCTGGAAGATACTGTAGCAGTTTACTAGGCTGGAAGATACTGTAACAGTTTACTAGGCTGGAAGATACTGTAGCAGTTTACTAGGCTGGAAGATACTGTAACAGTTTACTAGGCTGGAAGATACTGTAGCAGTTTACTAGGCTGGAAGATACTGTAGCAGTTTACCAGGCTGGAAGATACTGTAACAGTTTACTAGGCTGGAAGATACTGTAGCAGTTTACTAGGCTGGAAGATACCGTAGCAGTTTACTAGGCTGGAAGATACTGTAGCAGTTTACTAGGCTGGAAGATACTGTAGCAGATGTACATTCAGGCTCAGTTTCCCAGATGGGTTCATTTTAGTCCTGGATTATAAAGCCTCTTCAAAACCTGCCCTTTATTCCAGGACTGGGATTAATCTGTGTCCAGAAAACCTGCCTTTATAGTCCAGGACTAGGCTTAATCTGTGTCCAGAAAACCTGCCTTTATAGTCCAGGACTAGGATTAATCTGTCCTGCTTTTATAGTCAAGGACTAGGATTAATCTGTGTCCAGGAAATCCTGCCTTTTTGTCCAGGACTAGGATTAATCAACCAAGGCATATTTCTGACCTCATGTTATCAGAAACTCATTAAAATCAAATGGGATTCCATGAGTGATCTGTCAATAAAAAGAGCAACACAGACTCTGTCTCATCTCTCTTGATAACAGTCATAATCAACATAAACAGCAACAACAACAACATAAATAAACACTTTAATAATGAAATAACTTGGTCCACGTTACAGCTATCACACTGATGCCATCTGTTAGTGATGTCTCTCTCTTTCTGCTTCTCTCTCCCCCTCTCTCCCCAGTCTCCTATGTGCTCTACTGTGGTAATTACATTCTCTACTGTGGTAATTCTATTCTCTACTGTGGAAATTCTATTTTCTACTGTGGTAATAATACCAACAGGACCTCATGATACGAACAGGACCTCATGTTACCAAAAGAACCTCATGATACCAACAGGACCTCATGCTACCAACAGGACCATGCTACCACCAGGACCTCATGATACCAACAGGACGTCATGCTATCAACAGGACCTCATGATACCAATAGGACCTCATGCTACCAACAGGACCATGATACCAACAGGACCTCATGATACCAACAGGACCTCATGCTACCAACAGGACCTCATGCTACCAACAGGACCTCATGCCACCAACAGGACCTCATGTTACAAACATGACCTCATGCTACCAACAGGACCTCATGCTACCAACAGGACCTCACGATACAGACAGGACCTCATGCTACCAACAGGACCTCATGCCACCAACAGGACCTCATGTTACAAACATGACCTCATGCTACCAACAGGACCTCATGCTACCAACAGGACCTCATGCCACCAACAGGACCTCATGTTACAAACATGACCTGTTTGTAGGGTTAGGGGTGGTAGGGATAGGGGAGGGGTGGTAGGGTAGGGTTAGGGGAGGGGTGGTAGGGTTAGGAGTGGTAGTGTTAGGGGAGGGGTGGTAGGGTTAGGGGTAGTAGGGTTAGGGGTGGTAGGGTTAGGGGAGGGGTGGTAGGGTTA